>NW_013707327.1:0-468 GCF_000517525.1 Limulus polyphemus | reverse complement strand
GAAACAACATTGTGATTATTTCTATTTAAGTGATATCGTGGCTTACTTCTATTTAACAAACACCATATTACTTTTACTGAAACAACATTGTGATTACTTCTATTTAAGTGATATCGTGGCTAACTTCTATTTAACAAACACCATGTTACTTTTACTGAAACAACATTGTGATTACTTCTATTTAAGTGATAGCGTGGCTTACTTCTATTTAAGAAATACCATATTACTTTTACTTAAACAACATTGTGATCACTTCCATGTAAGTGATAGCGTGGCTTACTTTTATTTAACAAACACCATATTACTTTTACTGAAACAACATTGTGATTACTTCTATTTAAGTGATATCGTGGCTAACTTCTATTTAACAAACACCATATTACTTTTACTGAAACAACATTGTGATCACTTCTATTTAAGTGATAGCGTGGCTTACTTCTATTTAACAAACATCATATTACTTTTACT
>NW_013707326.1:0-468 GCF_000517525.1 Limulus polyphemus | reverse complement strand
TTTGATCTCTGACTATCATTTCTATATGCATGAACATTATTATAGATACAGGCTAGAATGACAAGCCATTAACATTGTGGAGAAATGTTTACACGTTATAAAAAACTCCAGTATCACTATTAGAAATATTTTAAAAACTGGGCTAGAGTATCGAATCATTATTAATATAATTAAGGTTGAACAAGGACAGGCAAGTTTAAAGAGACACAGGTTAAATTAGCAAACTGTTATTATCAGAGACAAGCTAGTGTGACAAGTCATTGTTATGATTGTCAACTTTGAAACAGACAAGCTACAGTTACAAGTCTTCATCATCACTGTTATGTTTTAACAGAGACAGGCTAGAGTTAGAAGTACAGTCTTGGCCAAAATGGTTTCATATTTTGTAACAAATAATATCATTATTATCCAGATGGAATACAAATACAATTAGTGCTATCAAACTGAGAAATACATGTTATATTAAAC
>NW_013707325.1:0-468 GCF_000517525.1 Limulus polyphemus | reverse complement strand
TTTTTTATATGGATTGAAAAATTTGTATTGTTTTTTTATATTGATTGATAAATTTGTACTGTTTTATAAATTGATTGATAAATTTGTATTGTGTTTTTTATTCATTGATAAATTTGTACTGTTTTTTTGAAGGATAAATTTGTAGTGTGTTTTATACTGATTGATAAATTTGTACCAATTTCTATTTCCATTGATAAATTTGTAATATTTTTTATACTGACTGATAAATTTGTACCTTTTTTATAATAATAGATAAATTTGTACTGTTTTTTATATGGATTGATATATTTGTGCTTTTTTATAATGGTTGATAAATATGTACTGTGTTTTATAATGATTGATAAATTTGTACTTTTTTATATTATCTTATAAATTTGTACTGTTTTTTATATTGATTGATAAATTTGAACTGTTTTATATAGATTGATAAATTTGTCCTGTTTTTTATATTAATTCATAAATTTATAC
>NW_013707324.1:0-468 GCF_000517525.1 Limulus polyphemus | reverse complement strand
GTCGACAGTTCCATAAAATCAATTATTGTTCCTTTGTTTCAGGAACTCATACTTTCTACAAATACTTTCAGGCTAGAAATATTCTACTGTTTGCATTTATAAATTCTTTTGTCTCTCGAACTTTTTTTAAAAAAAAGATCTAGAAACACGTTACTTCACTCTAACCAAGCTATAACAATGAACTAATAATGTTATGAATCTATACACGAAGCCAAATTTTTTAGCCAAATCTTGAGTATTGCCACAACTGTCCCAAATGTTAAGTATTTCACCATTTTCATTTGTATTAATATATAAACACTCTTTCATCACTTTATAAACAGTAAGTTTATCTTAATATATATAATCACGCTTTCATCACTTTACAAACAGTAAGTTTATCTTAATATATATAAAATCTCTTTTATCACCTTATAAACAGTAAATTTATCTTAATATATATAAACACTGTTTCATCACTTTATAAAC
>NW_013707323.1:0-468 GCF_000517525.1 Limulus polyphemus | reverse complement strand
TTGGTGTGGTTAGGTTATTGTTGTGTGATTGGTGTGGTTAGGTTATTATTGTGTGACTGGTGTGGTTAGGTTATTGTTCTATGATTGATGTGGTGCTTTGCCTGTTAAAAACATCAGATGAAACTGTCTGTTCAAATGTCTATGAATTACACTGGACATAGCAAGTATAATATGTGGTCTCTGGCAAAGATACGGGCTATTGTATTTTCGAGTTCTGAAAAGCAGTCTTCAACAGACGTATCAATCTGTTTCAAGCGAAAATCAGAAATCAGATGGAATCTATGGTATCGTTTATTTTAGCTCCACTGTTGGATTAGGTGTTCATTAAGAAACGTTAAGTGTTCGTGTTAGTCACCTAAAATACCTAT
Source organism: Limulus polyphemus (assembly GCF_000517525.1). NCBI lineage: Eukaryota > Metazoa > Arthropoda > Merostomata > Xiphosura > Limulidae > Limulus > Limulus polyphemus. The sequence goes on along the minus strand of NW_013707323.1, from coordinate 100 downwards.
CTTGGCAAATATAAGGTCCTTAACGTAGAGATACTTTCATGATGTCAGGAAAGCACGAAATTTTAAGAAATCAATTTAGACAAAGATACGTGTTTTTCGG
>NW_013707322.1:0-468 GCF_000517525.1 Limulus polyphemus | reverse complement strand
CACGAGCGATTTAAGAAACAAGTCGTATTCAATACTAGTTGACTTTTACTTCAAGCATTCTGCTTTCAAGACCAAGTCATTTACTTCTAGCTTCTCACGTGAATTACAAAAAATGGTGAATTAAAGGTTTTATAAGATTTTGTCGGTGAATTGGAAGAATAATTACATAAAGACGCCAACCAAAATGCATTTTGTGCTGAGGATTCGGTGTTTACGTTTGTTCATGGAGCGGTAATGAGTTCTTTTCCAATCATGATGAAATAAGTAACACAAAGGATCACACACACACACAAAAAAATCAAGTGGATTTTAAAAGAGCCAGAAACTCGAACGGTTTCGAATAGTTATTCTTCTTCAGGAGTAAAAAAAGATAAAGGTTAAAGAATGTGAGGTATATTTAAAAGAAAGAAAGCACTTGATTCTAGAGGCCAAACTGTAAATATATATATATATAATGAAATTAAAATC
>NW_013707321.1:0-468 GCF_000517525.1 Limulus polyphemus | reverse complement strand
CGAAAATCTCGTGTCTTCAGTGTTCTTAGTTATAATAAGTGGTCGTCTTACGAAGATCTCGTGTATTCAGTGTTCTTAGTTATAATAAGTGGTCGTCTTACGAAGATCTCGTGTCTTCGGTGTTCTTAGTTATAATAAGTCGTCGTCTTACGAAGATCTCGTGTCTTCAGTGTACTTATTTATAACAAGTGGTCGTCTTACAAAGATCTAGTGTATTCAGTGTACTTATTTATAACAAGTGGTCGTCTTACGAAGATCTTGTGTCATCAGTGTTCTTAGTTATAACAAGTAGTCGTCTTACGAAGATCTCGTGTATTCAGTGTACTTATTTATAACAAGTGGTCGTCTTACGAAGATCTCGTGTATTCAGTGTTCTTAGTTATAACAAGTAGTCGTCTTACGAAGATCTCGTGTCTTCGGTGTTCTTAGTTATAATAAGTCGTCGTCTTACGAAGATCTCGTGTCTTC
>NW_013707320.1:0-468 GCF_000517525.1 Limulus polyphemus | reverse complement strand
CTTGGTTAATCTACAATTTACTGTTCCAGCATCAGGGATTATCTTGGGTAATCTACAACTTTACTGTTCCAGCATCAGGGATCAACTTGGGTAATCTACAACTTTACTGTTCCAGCATCAGGGATTATCTTGGTTAATCTACATCCTTACTTTTCCAGGAAAGCATGATTTATAACACTATGTTATAAAGTGATTGAGATACAAATTATACGTGTTGACGATTGTAATAGTTTGTGGTACAAGAAAACAATTAAAGTAAAGGAGACATAAAAAAAAAGTGTGTCACAGAGACACTATACCAGTTTTAAAGTTCATGACTAATCTTTTTTTTTTTTTACACAATATTTTACGATCTTCTTTCTGGAACAAAAAGCCCAAAAATAACAACATTTATATTCGAAGCACGTCTCTTGATACCTTACACATGCGCAAAACAATAGTACAGAATATATTATTAACTTTCAAAAG
>NW_013707319.1:0-468 GCF_000517525.1 Limulus polyphemus | reverse complement strand
CTGATTACACAAGTTTAACGCCAATACAGTCTATAGTTAGTTAAAATCTGATTACACAAGTTTAACGCCAATACAGTCTTCGTTAGTTAAAAGCTGATTACACAAGTTTAACGCCAATACAGTCTTCGTTAGTTAAAAGTTGATTACACAAGTTTAACGCCAATACAGTCTATCGTTAGTTAAAAGCTGATTACACAAGTTTAACGCCAATACAGTCTATCGTTAGTTAAAAGCTGATTACACAAGTTTAACGCCAATACAGTCTATCGTTAGTTAAAAGCTGATTACACAAGTTTAACGCCAATACAGTCTATCGTTAGTTAAAAGCTGATTACACAAGTTTAACGCCATTACAGTCTATTGTTAGTTAATGTCTTTCTACTTCCATTCCAGAACACAAATATTTACTCAAAAAGTTAATATGTTGTTTCTTATTTAATATGTAAAAATAGCAAATATTGTTACAAC
>NW_013707318.1:0-468 GCF_000517525.1 Limulus polyphemus | reverse complement strand
GAACCAATCTATATACATTAATAGAGAACCAATCTATATATCCATACCTTTGATGAAGAACCAATCTATATATCTAGAACTTTGATTTAGAACCAATCTATATATCTAGAACTTTGATTTAGAACCAATCTATATACATTAATAGAGAACCAATCTATACATATAGAACTTTGATTTAGAATTAATCTAAATACATTAATGGAAAACCAACTTGTTTACTATTTCACCTCTTTTTTTACTTTCAATTCTTGAAATCAAAGTTTTTGTTAATTACATAAATGTGATTTGACAAGAATTTTTTTATCAAGTGACAAAAATAAACTTATGTTTCTGGTTGATTTTTCGGTCGAGGTTAAAAAGCGAGCAAGAAAATCAAATCTGAAATAATGGCTTCAGATTTCTAACAACTATACTTCATTATTTCAAAAGTCAGCAATATTAGTCTTGAAACTTAATCGAAATCAACAG
>NW_013707317.1:0-468 GCF_000517525.1 Limulus polyphemus | reverse complement strand
CTATCTGCTGGTCGCGAGTTGGAATTCCCGTTGTCGAACATGCTCGCCCTTTCAACCGTGAGGGCGTTACAACGTTACCAGTCTCACTATTCCTTGGTAGAATAGTAGCCCAAGAGTTGGCGGTGGGTGGTGTTAACTAACTGCCTTCCATTTAGTCTATCACTGCTAGATGGATAGCGCAGATAGCCCTCGTGTAGCTTTGCGCGAAATTCAAAACAAAAATACTTTCAGTGTAACTACTGCTGGACTCGAGGGTGCACTCGCTCCAACATTTTGTTGTGTGTGTGTGTGTGTGTGTGGAAACTATTTTTTACTCCTTTCTGTCATGTTATCTGCAGTGTCGGAGCTAGTCTCCGTGGGGCCCGTAGAGCAAAATTAATTTTAATTATTGTAACCCAAGAGGCAAATATATTGAAGCCCAGGAGCACGTGGACTTTTTATTTTATTTTTTAAAACTTAAAAACTTTG
>NW_013707316.1:0-468 GCF_000517525.1 Limulus polyphemus | reverse complement strand
TATATGTCTCCACATGTACTGTATATGATTTGACGGACTACGTTTTTAGTCTTCTCGTGTATATGTCTCCATATGTACTGTATATGATTTGATGAACTACGTTTTTAATGTTCTCGTGTATATTTCTCCACTTGTACGGTATATGATTTGACGGACTACGTTTTTAGTCTTCTCGTGTATATGTCTCCATATGTACTGTATATGATTTGACGGACTACGTTTTTAATGTTCTCGTGTATATGTCTCCACATGTACGGTATATGACTTGATGGACTACGTTTTAGTGTACTCGTGTATGTCTCCACATGTAATGTATATGATTTGATGGACTACGTTTTTAGTCTTCTCGTGTATATGTCTCCACATGTACTGTATATGAATTGTCGGACTACATTTTAGTCTTCTCGTGTATATGTCTCCACATGTACTGTATATGATTTGACGGACTACGTTTTTAGTCTTCTCGTA
>NW_013707315.1:0-468 GCF_000517525.1 Limulus polyphemus | reverse complement strand
CAGAAGAGTAGTGTTATTACTAAGAGGTGACACATAAGTACTTCTCACTTCTTTGTAATTGATGACTGTTAGGACTGGCAACATTTCTTTTTGTGTCACATTATAGTTCTTCAGGAAGGCGACACCAACATCAGATTCACTGAAGACAAAAAAACAACAACAAACACGTCAGGTACATTTAAATACACATTAACAATAATCAATGTGAAATGATGTTCCAATGTCATAGCAGTAATAACGTAGTAAAAAATGGATCCAGGTATAAGGAAATAGTTTTTCAACAACATAATTCAGGTATTGAAAACTAATAATATATTATGGTACAAGGTTTGTTTTAATCAAAATATTTCTTAACTAGCTGGAGTACCAGTACCCTGGACGGAAGTTATGTAAATCCATGATTAATGAAAGGTTATCTTAGGACATGACAAGTTGTTTCCCTTATATGTAATTGTAAAATAAATAAAA
>NW_013707314.1:0-468 GCF_000517525.1 Limulus polyphemus | reverse complement strand
TGTTATAACATGGATATTAAAGACAGTGTGATTAACCTACAGTTTGTTTGTTACTCGGGGTATCTTGTTATAACATGGATATTAAAGATAACATGATTGACCTACAGTTTGTTTGTTACTCGGGATATCTTGTTATAACATGGATATTAAAGACAACGTGATTGACCTACAGTTTGTTTGTTATCTCGGGGTATCTTGTTATAACATGGATATTAAAGACAACGTGATTAACCTACAGTTTGTTACTCGGTGTAGCTTGTTATAACATGGATATTAAAGACAACGTGATTAACCTACAGTTTGTTTGTTACTCGTGGTATCTTGTTATAACATGGATATTAAAGACAACGTGATTGACCTACAGTTTGTTTGTTACTTGGGGTATTATGTTATAACATGGATATTAAAGACAACGTGATTGACCTACAGTTTGTTTGTTACTCGGGGTATCTTGTTATAACATGGATA
>NW_013707313.1:0-468 GCF_000517525.1 Limulus polyphemus | reverse complement strand
GCAGATAGCCCTCGTGTAGCTTTGCGCGAAATTAAAAAACTAACAAACATTTAGCTATATTAGAAACAATAGGTCGTAGTGGGATGGTTTTTTTATGAATTTTAGATAAATCTTAGAATATTCCTGGGTGACTACTTGATAGTCTGATATTGAAATACTGTCTTTTATTAAGAACGTAATCTTTCTTCATATTCACTGCATATCTTCGCACATTAGCGTTCCTGTTATGCAGTTTCACAAATTTAGTACAGTTACTTCAAATTTACTCAGCTTTCTTTAAATAATCATTTTTATCTAGTATTACAATGCCATATCCCTTACAAATTTAGAAATCACAATATTTTCATTTTTAATTAATTTTTTAAAGCTGTAAATTCTTCAGGATGAAATTGATGACATTTTTATATTCACAATTATTGCTATTAAAATTGTTTATTTGTCGTTAAACACAAAGGGCTATCTGTGCTC
>NW_013707312.1:0-468 GCF_000517525.1 Limulus polyphemus | reverse complement strand
TTCTAAGTACATCTGTATAAATGAACCAACACGTTTAAAGTTACAATCTACACATATGTGATGTGTTCTAAGTAGACCTGTATAAATGAACCAACACGTTTAAAGTTACAATCTACACATATGTGATGTGTTCTAAGTAGACCTGTATAAATGAACTAACACGTTTAAAGTTACAATCTACACATATGTGATGTGTTCTTAGTAGACCTGTATAAATGAACCAACACGTTTAAAGTTACAATCTACACATATGTGATGTGTTCAAACGTGTTGATTCATTTATACAGATCTACTTAGAACACGTCACATATGTGTAGATTGTAACTTTAAACGTGTTGGTTCATTTATACAGGTCTACTTAAAAGTTACAATCTACACATATGTGATGTGTTCTAAGTAGACCTGTATAAATGAACCAACACGTTTAAAGTTACAATCTACACATATGTGATGTGTTCTAAGTAGACC
>NW_013707311.1:0-468 GCF_000517525.1 Limulus polyphemus | reverse complement strand
ACAACATAACCTATAGTCTGTAGATAAAGACGTACAAACACCTAATCATTAAATAACAACATAACCTATAGTCTGTAGATAAAGACGTACAAACACCTAATCATTAAATCACAACATAATGGATAGTCTGAAAATAAAGACGTACAAACACCTAATCATTAAATCACAACATAATCTATACTCTGTAAATAAAGACGTACAAACACCTAATCATTAAATAACAACATAACCTATAGTCTGTAAATAAAGACGTACAAACACCTAATCATTAAATAACAACATAACCTATAGTCTGTAAATTAAGACGTACAAACACCTAATCATTAAATCACAACATAATCTATACTCTGTAAATAAAGACGTACAAACACCTAATCATTAAATAACAACATAACCCATAGTCTGTAGATAAAGATGTACAAACACCTAATCATTAAATAACAACATAACCTATACTCTGTAAATAAA
>NW_013707310.1:0-468 GCF_000517525.1 Limulus polyphemus | reverse complement strand
GGTATTATAACCATAGTATCAACTTTAAACACATACACTGGTATGTGTTTTTCCTGGACGGAAGTGACCACTGGTATGTGTGTTTCTTGGAAGGAAGTTACCACTGGTATGTGTGTTTCCTGGACGGAAGTGACCACTGGTATGTGTGTTTCTTGGAACGTTACAACTTTCGACAAACTGATCGTATAAATTAATCACGTACTCTTTGTTAACTAATTACTTAAGGATTCCGAGAGCTATATTTGAGGTATATTAAGTAACTTCTTATTAAGTAACTTCTATATAAAGTATATATTAAGTAACTTCTTATTTAAGAAGACGTACTTCTGAAGTACGTGGACGTGGCTGGATAATGCATCATTGTCAACAAAAGCTGAACGGTCACCGCGTGCTCACTGATCTGGAAAGGAGGTTGAAGACAGTCTGTCGAAACATGTGTGGAGTAGAAGTAGTTTTAAAGTAATCCTT
>NW_013707309.1:0-468 GCF_000517525.1 Limulus polyphemus | reverse complement strand
CGGTTGAAACTATGATTTTTTAAAAATTCACACAAGTTTTTGTCGGTTGAAACTATGATTTTTTTAAAAATTCACACAAGTTTTTGTCGTTTAGAAATTTGATTTTTTTTAAAAATTCAATCAAGTTTTTGTCGGTTGGAACTATGATTTTTTTAAAAATTCACACAAGTTTTTGTCGGTTGGAACTATGATTTTTTAAAAAAATTCACACAAGTTTTTATCGGTTGTAAATAATACAATTTTTGTTTATATTGTTCACAACATTTTACCAGTAGTTTCTCATGATGTCAGGTAAACCTGGGGAAACGTTGTGAACAAAATATACTATGCACAACCGACTCGTGATTAATTCTTAATGGTAGTGTTTAGGGTTTTTAAATGTTATTTTGCATCTTATGCTTTTAAACACTATTAAAGTAGAATGTTCAGAATTACCATATTTTTCGGTGTATAAGACGCACTTTTTTA
>NW_013707308.1:0-468 GCF_000517525.1 Limulus polyphemus | reverse complement strand
ATAGCACAGTATTAATACATTTAAAAAAGCTTTGTTCCAGTCCAAGTAAATTTTTTTTTTGTACATGAAACTTTGATTTTACATACTTCTTATTTAGTTGGTGTTTGCTTATTGTTGTCACAACCTTTAAAGAATCATTTATGTTAACTTTTTCAAACACTTTAATAACTTTCCACTTTTAAAGTAAGACCTTTATGTTTTAATGTTAAACCTATTAAAGTTTCTGAGATATATTTATTACCCCTCCAGTACATTCTTTGTGTTCCATTAGCAGTTTTATAAACTAAACACAAAAACATGGAATATTGTTTACATGAAGTGAATGTTTGCTATTTTGATTCTTCTGCCCATTATGTGAATGTTTGTTTAGCAGTGTTTGTTTTGTTTTTTTGCATGATTTTTCTCTTCCTTTTTACTAGGGAGTTTATGATGGCATAGTTGACAAAATTAGATGTCCAACCAGATTAT
>NW_013707307.1:0-468 GCF_000517525.1 Limulus polyphemus | reverse complement strand
ACATCTATACGTAACTTATATCCGTATTATATAAAGGTAGTCATACTATTCTTTGAACCAATTAGTTTAAGCACAGTATCCTATTGGCTAAAAGTATGTAGATGTGAACAAACAACCACAGCCTTCTGAAGTGTATTTAGTTACCACAGTGTAAATGAAAATATGAAGGATTTACCTTGGCCAGAACGTGATTTTACAGTACTGTATTTGCCTGGTTAATACAGTGTAGAACTTGACATAAATTATAGTTGTACTAAGGGATATTAGTTTCGTAGTTAATATGGCTGCTCGTGAAATTAATGCTCATTTCTCGTCGAAAAATGGGGGTTCGTTCCCCCCCCTAATCTTGTAAGCTAAAGACTGACTATGTTAAATGTGTGCTTGTGCAATCAAAATAATTTACCAAATCAGCATTTATCTTCTGTCGTTTTTGCATTTTACACACTTTCATCTTTTATATCAGTTTAT
>NW_013707306.1:0-468 GCF_000517525.1 Limulus polyphemus | reverse complement strand
CTTTAATACGTTTCGTGAAACAATTGGTAATAAAATTATCACAGTAAGTATATTATAAAATAATCATAATCATTATAGCAATTCAGGTACTCGAAGCTTTGCGAATAGTTAGAACATTAATCAATTCGGGGTTCGATTCTCCCTGGTCGTCATAGCTTATTGTGTAGCTTTGTGCTAGGAAACAAACAAACTTTGTGAATAAACTTGGTGGAATTTATATCCAGAAATAAAATAAAACATCCAAGTTGGCGGGCAGCTTTTTGTGCTAATGCCCATAAGTATTTTTATTTGGAAAACAAACATTAATAGTTTTCTTTCTTGTATCTATCCCTTTTATTTGAAAGTTTTGAATGTTACTGGTCCAAGTTTGTGAAACATTTAAATACTGCAAACTCTTAGGTTATGTCGAATTTGATAAACTAATATATGACAAGAAGTTTTTGAACAGATCTTGCGTTTTTACCTAAA
>NW_013707305.1:0-424 GCF_000517525.1 Limulus polyphemus | reverse complement strand
CGCGGGACTGGATCTCGCTCAGCTGCTGGCTGCGCTCGGCTTCCCGGATGCCCTGACGGATGACATGCTTTGCGGTCTGGGCGGCAATGCGGCCGAAGTCCTTGGTCTTGAGGGGGGTGACAACGCGGTCGCCGACCTCATAGCTCTTGCGGATCTTCTGGGCCTCGGTGATGCCGATCTCGGCGTGCTCATCGTACCAGTCCTCATCGGCGACAACGTTCTGCACCAGAGCGACGTTGAACTTGCCGCTGTCGGGGTCGATCTCCACCAGAACGTTGTCGTCCTCGACCTCATAGTTCTTCTTGACATGCTCAAAGCAGCGCTCCAGCGCCTTTTTCTTTTTGGCCTTTGCCAGACAGGCCGGGTCCGGGCAGAGGTAAGCGCCGCGGCCCGGCTTCTTGCCCACGGGGTCGATGTTGATCTC
>NW_013707304.1:0-468 GCF_000517525.1 Limulus polyphemus | reverse complement strand
AAACGAACATGTTATTTATAACTTCAACGTTAAAATGTTATATGATGATTTATTTTGCTCTAGTTCATATTATAAATGATATACAACAATGGACTTTCAATTGGTCTCGTGCCGTGGTTAAGTATATTTTATATACTGCTGAACCATTACACTTCAAAACCTCAAAATCAACAAACAAAACCCGGACAATTGGATGAAATTACTAAAATAAGTGTACTGGCTAGCTAGCAGTACAATCCGTTTAAATCCAGAAATACTCAACTAAGTGCAGTGTCCAAATACAATTCTGTATCGTTCAAGTGTAACAGAGTTTTTGAGTTTAGAAATACTTTCAGTTAAAGATGAGAAATTCGTCTGGCATATCTACAATAATAGTTTGTTTTGTTTTCAAAAAAAAATCTGAAACTTCCCACTTTATAGATCTGAATTCATATCAAATATATTGTTTTGTTTGTTTTTGAATTTCAC
>NW_013707303.1:0-468 GCF_000517525.1 Limulus polyphemus | reverse complement strand
CGTTCAGATGACAGTTATGTCATATACATTTGTCAGACTGAACTTACCCGTCATTTTAAAAATGTTAAAAAAGAAATAACTCGATTTCATAGCTCATAACTACTCAAATCATGAAATGAGCATGATCTAGTGGTTAGGGCACCCAGAGTGTGAATGATATTTATCCATGGTCTAGTGGTTAGGGCACCCAGAGTGTGAATGATATTTATCCATGGTCTAGTGGTTAGGGCACCCAGAGTGTGAATGATATTCATCCATGGTTTGCGTCCCGTTGCCGTAAAAACACGCTCCGCAGTTTGGGATGAAGAATGAAGGTCTAATTCCCTGCTCTGGCAGATAAGGGCTGTTGGTGGGAAGTGTATCCGTTGAAAATTAACAGACGACTATGTGTCTATAATCTTTGTGTGGCTTAGCGTGAAACTTCTAAACAAGCTAACAGATCTTAACTCTTTTATTTGAAACACGATG
>NW_013707302.1:0-468 GCF_000517525.1 Limulus polyphemus | reverse complement strand
TCCTACACAATATCAGTACCTAGTCTAACATAACTATAAACGTCCTACACAATATCAGTACCTAGTCTAACATAACTATAAACGTCCTACACAATATCAGTACCTAGTGTAACATAACTATAAACGTCCTGCACAACATTAGTAACCAGTCTAACTTAACTAATAACGTCTTACACAATATCAGTAGCTAGCCTAAAATGATTAACAACATTCTCCCACACAGTATCAGTAGCCACTCTGACCTTACTGTAAACGTCCTACACAACATTAGTAACCAGTCTAACTTAACTAATAACGTCTTACACAATATCAGTAACTAGCCTAAAATGATTAACAACATTCTCCCACACAGTATCAGTAACCACTCTGACCTTACTGTAAACGTCCTACACAATATCAGTAACCAGTCTAAAATGATTAACAATATCTTACACAATATTAGTAACTAGTCTAATATAACTATTAACG
>NW_013707301.1:0-468 GCF_000517525.1 Limulus polyphemus | reverse complement strand
GACACTATTTATTTAGAATTGTAGTAAACATTAGTATGTATAGCTTCACAAATAGCGGTTGGTCAATTTGATAAAGACCCTAAACAGATGGTTATTAAATTACATTCAACTAATTAGTTAGTCTCACAATGAGACTTGTATACTTGGAATTATTTGAAACACTAATTTCAATTATTTGACTATTTTCATGTGCTCTGACACTAATGAAATAAGCTTAATAATCTTGCATTAATCAATAATAATAATAAGAGGAAATCATAATGGCAATATTTCAGTAATTTGGAAAGTTGTAAAAATTATCAGTTGATTATTTTTGACACACTAATTGAAGTAAATTATGCTTATAAGTAAATGATTAATTGAGTCAATCTTCCAGCTCTACATGTATATGCTACCAACTTAACTCTTTCTGCATGGGCATCTTTTAGTACGCATGTCAAAAGGTTTCGGTGTCTTGCATTCAAAATT
>NW_013707300.1:0-468 GCF_000517525.1 Limulus polyphemus | reverse complement strand
GTATATTTTCGATACGGTTTAGATACGTGATCGATATGCTAATAAACATGAGTAAATATTAAAGATACTCAACTGTCAAAAAGTTTGTCAAGAAGCACAGAGTTGATTAAAACTTTTTATTGTTTCTCTGATAAAAAAAAAAGTGTTTATAGTATATTATATGTGATTATTTTTCGATCTAAGTTATCGTGTTGAATTATATAGGAATATAGAACTCTGAGATTAAGTTAGTAAAACAGATAGAATTGGAACCGAAAGCAATAGGTTTTTTTTTTAACTGACTGAAGGAGCTTGGGATCTGAAGATGTGTGTATCTTATCGTCACCAATAACGCCATTAGGGTAGCTGTCGTAATTCATTAATATGATTTGTTTCATATTTATTGGGCCAATTACTTTAATCACACTTTCCAATAAACTTTGGTAAAAACAAACTAAGAAGACCATTTTTTTTCTCGTCACCCCCCCC
>NW_013707299.1:0-468 GCF_000517525.1 Limulus polyphemus | reverse complement strand
AACCCCAGGTTTTGGTGAAAGTATTTATATATGATTAGCCAGCGTAACGGTTCATAGTGTTGTGTTATTATGTGTATATATATATATAGGTATGGTGGAAGTAGAAATAACTGGTATGTATATATGTGCTTGTTAATGTGTCGTATCTAAAAGCTTTTCAAACTTTTTAAGATGGCGAGAACTATAGAAAAAGAAACTCCTTCAAAACTGGGTTAGTCACAATCGACTTTGTTATATTTTTTTTACAATTTGTTTGTTTATAGTTTCTTGGCGTGATAATCACTTGGACTTACCGCTGTGCCACTGGAGTGGGGTGATAGGGGCATATAAATTAGTAAGTTAATGAAATTACAAACTCAGCTGGACTTCAATAATTAGATCTAAACACGATAGTTAGTCGGGAAATGAATAGCCCTATTTTAATATACTGAGTTTAAACATTTTTAATTATACATTTACATATACGGT
>NW_013707298.1:0-468 GCF_000517525.1 Limulus polyphemus | reverse complement strand
GTGGAGGCCCTGATGCAGCCGCCTCATTTGCATTATGGTTAATTCGGCACTGTGTTTAGGAGAATCGTAGGATAAGTGCATTACGTTAGCTATTATAGAAGTTTTCGTATTGGCTCAGGTAGAGGAGAGACTACATTTGAATTAGAACGTTATTTAAAAAAACAAAGACGTACAATATTTGTATTTTAGAACTTGAGGAAAAGTGGTGTTGTAGATTTTTAAAAGATGAATGATTTCTGTGACCCTAAGGCTGTCATGGTTTCGTAGGTTGGTAGCGCATATTGTAGATGTTTATTTTACCTAAAACAATTAGAATCAACATTTGTTTTCAATAATAAATACTCAAATTAAAGAAATAAAAGCAAATTATTAATAGTTCGATAACTGGACCTTATAATAACTTTATCAGTATAACTCACTTTAAGGTCAACAGTATAACCATAAAAACAACAAATATATATTGTTGCG
>NW_013707297.1:0-468 GCF_000517525.1 Limulus polyphemus | reverse complement strand
CCTAAAGGACAAGTACAATCAACGTCTGGTAACTTAGTTCACAGATTTGGGTTTTCATTTCCTAAATGACAAGTGAACTAAGTTACCAGGCTACCTGTTTTAGCTATCTTTAAATTTGAGGTGATAGACTGACGTACTACAGAAAATGTGGTTCAGCGGTAAGTCAGAGGGCTTATAAAGCAAAACAAAAACAAAACAAATCACGTTTCGATACCCAAGGTAGGTAGAGCATAGATAGCCCATTATGTAGCTTTGTGCTTAACTAGAAGAAAGATGGCTGGTAGTCAATACCATCTGCCATCAACTTCTGGGCTACTCTCGTGAGACTGAAAGTGGGATTTGACCGTTACTCTTATAACGCATCCATGGCCCTAAGTTGAGGATTACGATTTTTCTTTTTTTATGGTAATGATCCAACCACTGGATCCCAGATTTACAGTCAGACACAGTGGTCACTGGGCCAGGCCC
>NW_013707296.1:0-468 GCF_000517525.1 Limulus polyphemus | reverse complement strand
CAGATGAACACTGTAATATTCAGCTTAAATAGGTTACATTTCCTGGAAAGATGTTAGCTGAACGCTACATTTCACTGGACTTGATGTGTCTTTGAAAGTGTCTGCTTAATGTTGCATAGGTTGGATTTCAATGGACATGAAGTTTTATGTCTGTGTCAGTTCAAAACTATGAAGGATAGACTTCTCTGGTCATTAAACTCTATCTCTGTGTCAGCTTAACATTGCATAGGTTGGATTTCCTGGAACGTAAAGGTTTGTCTCTATAAATGTCAGTTTAACTCTGCATAGTTTGGATCTCACTGGATATAAAGATTATATGTTTGTGTAAGAGTCAGCATAATAATGCAAAGGTTTTATCTCACTCAAAATACTGTTTTGTCTCAGTAGGTGTTATCCTTTATACTGCATAGGGTAGATTTCACTTTGCATAAAAGTTTTTAGCTGTGTTAACTTAATAACGCAAATGCT
>NW_013707295.1:0-469 GCF_000517525.1 Limulus polyphemus | reverse complement strand
TGTTCAATCTCCCAGCGAATAAACACAGATGAATCCTCCGTTATGTCACCTTAAGCCTGAAACATAGTGCTAATTGCAGGCCTGACCCCCGAAGTGACAACGTGAAGTTTGGAATTCATAATGAGGACAAGTCAACCAATATTTGAAAGTATGAATAACAATGGAACTGTAATAAACTGGAACTAAAGTGAAGTTAAGAAACAGTCTTAATAGAAACTAGAAGGGAAAATAATTGAAGACCACTTCGTGAGTATACTAAAGACAAATGTAAAACTTTAAACACACAAAAAAGAACATGTCCGAGTACAAGCACTGCCAAATGAGAAGTGATAGTTCGATAGAGGTGTATAGAGGGAGTCACATTCATCACATATGTCCTGCTTCTATAGGTGGAGAATTGATACATGATGATTTACGTGAGAGACATATTGGAATCATTCGATTCCAATAAGAAGGAGGGAAGAAGGCT
>NW_013707294.1:0-469 GCF_000517525.1 Limulus polyphemus | reverse complement strand
ACTACTTTATTTACAACTATACCACTTAACGATTTGGTAATGACGATTAATTCATTAATAGACCAATTTATAGATGTATCTATAATGATAGAAAAACAAACTTTTACTGCTAACAATTTCAACAATATGTTCAGTTTTTGCATGTATAATAACTAGGTTCATTTTGATAAACATATCTATAAACAATGGGTGCTACTTATTTAAGAACTGTTGCTAATTTATATCTTGTGAGGCCTGCGAAACTGAGGTATAACTGGATAGACAGTGTACCCCCAACGCAATTTGGGTCTTACTTCTGCCAGTACCTCAAAAACCAGGTCACATTGCATAACAACCCATTTTATTTTATGCGTCCACCTGGTACATATCTGTTTTGTAGCTGCGTTGTTTCTATTTTCTATGTAATATTACAATTAATTGTATATATATATATATATATATATATATACACACAATAAACTATAGTAAA
>NW_013707293.1:0-469 GCF_000517525.1 Limulus polyphemus | reverse complement strand
TATTTTTTGGTCTGATCGAACACTGTATGATTTGGTGCTGTTAACTGTCTAATTTTTGGTCTGATCGAACACTGTATGATTTGGGTACTATTGCCTGTCTAATTTTTGGTCTAATCAAACACTGTATGATTTGGGTACTATTAACTGTCTAATTTTTGGGCTGATCGAACACTGTATGACTTTGGTACTATCAAGTGTCCATATTTTTTGGTCTGACCGAACACTGTAGGATTTGGATACTATTAACTGTCTATATACTCTTGGTCTGATCGAACACTGTAGGATTTGGATACTATTAACTGTCTATATATCTTGTGGTCTGATCGAACACTGTAGGATTTGGGTATTATAGACTGTGTATATTTTTTGTTTGATCGACTTCTTTGTGTGATTTGGGTACTTTTAACTGTGCAAATATTTTTTATTTCTTTTACTGCTCTGTATGGTTTGGGTACTATTAACTGCGTTT
>NW_013707292.1:0-469 GCF_000517525.1 Limulus polyphemus | reverse complement strand
TATATGTTGCCAGCTGCCATTGGAATGATTTAGAAACGACAAATATTGATACAGCAAACTTACAGAATTCAGAAGTACTGTATATCGATATTTAGTTCATTGCTTGCCCAAACCACTAAGGTTATTGGAAATGTTTCGCGATTTTCCGTGTTTTTTTTTTGTTGTTGTTGTTGTTATTGTTATTATTATTATTTTCCAGCCACCTGAATAATACTTTTTTTACTTCGGTAAAAAGTAAAAGGATCTTATTAAAAGCTTTTTTATAAAACAAAAGTTGAGCGCCTCGATTCGACTAAAATGAACACGACAAATATTTGTAGCCATGGAAACTACAGATTGTGAGAATAAATTTGAATACGTGAAAATTTCAATACATGTTTTTTATGAAGTATGCATATAGTTGATTATATTCAATATTTTTAGATAAAACACATTTGTTTTTGATTACTGTACTTTTTAACACAAAAAA
>NW_013707291.1:0-469 GCF_000517525.1 Limulus polyphemus | reverse complement strand
TAACGTATGAATGTAAAAAAAAAAAACACACCAAAAAACAATTGGTGTTTGAATGGATACAACACGTGTTCAACTTAAAACATCATAATATTTGTGTTGAATTTTATATAATCTATATACACATAACGTGAATTCGCAACACTACAATGTATTTAAATAAACACAATTTTCCATCACTTTTGATAATAGAAAACACACAAAACCTGAGTGTTTTTATCATAACAGACAAATGCGTTATAGTTCTCTGTGTTCAGAGATAACAATTTGTGCTGTGAAATAACACAATGTGTATATTAATTTACAACACAGGTTTTTAATGTTTTACTTGGATCAAAGTACGACTAACGCCGTTACAATTTCGCTGTGGTTTTTCACCTTTACCTTTTCAATGTTCGTTTTATATTTTTTACGAAGGTTATTGTAGACGTACTTTTTTTTAGTGCAACGCTACACAATGGTCTATACGAAC
>NW_013707290.1:0-469 GCF_000517525.1 Limulus polyphemus | reverse complement strand
CATCTCTTTCTTACCATAAACATCACATGTACATCTCTTTCTTACCACAAACATCACACGTACATCTCTTTCTTACCATAAACATCACACGTACATCTCTTTCTCACCATAAACATCACATGTACATCTCTTTCTTACCACAAACATCACACTTACATCTCTTTCTTACCATAAACATCACACGTACATCTCTTTCTCACCATAAACATCACATGTACATCTCTTTCTCACCATAAACATCACATGTACATCATGTTTATGGTAAGAAAGAGATGTACGTGTGATGTTTGTGGTAAGAAAGACACACGTACATCTCTTTCTTACCATAAACATCACACGTACATCTCTTTCTAACCATAAACATCATATGTACATCTCTTTCTCACCATAAACATAACGTGTACATCTCTTTCTTACCATAAACATCATATGTACATCTCTTTCTTACCATAAACATCACATGTACATC
>NW_013707289.1:0-469 GCF_000517525.1 Limulus polyphemus | reverse complement strand
GTATATGTATTTGTTGAACTTTTTAACGGTGATAAAAATGAGTAGATATATTCAATAAATGATCATTCGTAAAGGGATTGACGACATGGCAGCCATGTTGTTTGATTATAAATACTCATAAGTTGTACAATTTTAGAACAGCAGATATGCGCATTCTGAATAAACTAAGAAAATGTTTTGCACAGTGTTCTAAAGTGTCTTCATCTGCACCGTTACGTTATCAGTGATATTTTTGATTTCTACTCTATACCTATTCAACATACATAGTGTATATTCGTGAGTTCTCTCTAAGAATAAATGAATAGCGATTTAAATGCTTCAGAGAACAATGTCTCAGAGCTGGATGAATATCAGCTCTGAGACATTGTTCTCATAGAAATATATATATGTTTAAGTAACTGCTCAGTCTTACTAGACTTATAATAATATGGTGACATTTAAGCCAAAACTCAATCTCAACAGACTTAAA
>NW_013707288.1:0-469 GCF_000517525.1 Limulus polyphemus | reverse complement strand
ATGTACTGTATATGATTTGACGGACTACGTTTTAGTGTACTCGTGTATGTCTCCACATGTACTGTATATGATTTGATGAACTACGTTTTTAATGTTCTCGTGTATATGTCTCCACATGTACGGTATATGACTTGATGGACTACGTTTTAGTGTACTCGTGTATGTCTCCACATGTACTGTATATGATTTGATGGACTACGTTTTTAGTCTTTTCGTGTATATGTCTCCACATGTACTATATATGATTTGACGAACTACGTTTTAGTGTACTCGTGTATGTCTCCACATGTACTGTATATGATTTGATGGACTACGTTTTTAGTCTTCTCGTGTATATGTCTCCACATGTACTGTATATGATTTGACGGACTACGTTTTTAGTCTTCTCGTATATATGTCTCCACATGTACTGTATATGATTTGACGGACTACGTTTTTAGTCTTCTCGTGTATATGTCTCCATATGTAC
>NW_013707287.1:0-469 GCF_000517525.1 Limulus polyphemus | reverse complement strand
CCAGTATAAATGTTTTTAGTTGAAACAAACCTGAGTAGACGTGATATCCTTGTCTCGTCATCAGTGACTAGTGTAAATGTTTTGGTTGAAACAAACGTGAGTAGACGTGATATCCTTGTCTCGTCATCAGTGACCAGTATAAATGTTTTAGTTGAAACAAACCTGAGTAGACGTGATATCCTTGTCTCGTCATTAGTGACGTGTATAAATGTTTTGGTTGACACAAACATGAGTAGACGTGATATCCTTGTCTCGTCGTCAGTGACTAGTATAAATGTTTTGGTTGAAACAAACCTGAGTAGACGTGATATCCTTGTCTCGTCGTCAGTGACGTGTATAAATGTTTTGGTTGCAACAAACCTGAGTAGACGTGATATCCTTGTCTCATCGTCAGTGACGTGTATAAATGTTTTGGTTGAAATAAACCTGAGTAGACGTGATCGTCGTTAGTGACGTGTATAAATGTTTA
>NW_013707286.1:0-469 GCF_000517525.1 Limulus polyphemus | reverse complement strand
GATTATGTAATTTTTGGCAGATAAATTATGTAATTAGAATAGCATAAATATAAGTTACCAAAACGTTTTTATTAACATGTGACTATGGTATTTTTGACAGATACATTATGTAATAGAAAAGGTTTTTTTTTTGCTATTTATTATGCTGCTATTACAAAATTACGTTTTTAAGCTGGTAAAAGTTTCCGTTATTGTTATTCAATTTTTAAGTTATAGTAATATCACAGTAGGTGGCTTTTATTTAGCACACTAGCGTATAGCCTGTCAAAAATGTCGGGGCAAGTACTACCACCCACACCCCATACTGTACCCTAACCTCACATTTCATAGTTAACTGAAATAAATAAATTCGGCGAAATCAAGCTAGACCAACAAATGGACAGACAAACGTCGGTAAATTCCTTTGTGAGCCAAATCAAAATTAAGATAATTCAGGAAATGAATTCATGGGGTATTCATGTAATAATTA
>NW_013707285.1:0-469 GCF_000517525.1 Limulus polyphemus | reverse complement strand
CTAGGCCATCCTACCGTCACGTATATACACTTAGTAACGCGCTAGGCCATCCTACCCTCACGCATATATACTTAGTAACGCGCTAGGCCATCCTACCGTCACTTAGTAACGCGCTAGGCCATCCTACCGTCACTTAGTAACGCGCTAGGCCAATTTCTCATTCATTAACTAAGCAGGCATACGTAATCGAAGAAACAAATATAAACTTAATAAGTTTTTGTGTTTGGTTAACTCCACTAAGTACAACAGAAATACAGTTGGACATTTGGCACGGTTTTAAGAAATATATAATCAGATATCTCGGTCACTGCATATTGATTACTATAAATTTCCAAATCATGCAAGCTACTGAACATTTTATTCTAGTCGAGCTGCTTTTGCTGATGTGTATAAATTATTCGCGTTAGATTTACATGCAGTAACCACTCGTAACGTACATGCGCAGACTTATAAACATGTTAATACAAAC
>NW_013707284.1:0-469 GCF_000517525.1 Limulus polyphemus | reverse complement strand
GTCTTTATGAAAGACTACTCCCGTAAGCTTTAAAGGAATAAAAGTTTCTAAATGAACCAATGTAACCACTTTTTTCCTCTAACTCTGAATTATCCGTTTCCTTTTAATCTTGTCATTTTGTTATCTCCTAAATAACTTGAAAAACTCTGTTATTGCTGGTTTAGATATTTGTGAAAGATTTAAATACACTAAGAGTTTTGAGTTTTAACAACAGCAACAACAGATTTTTCTATACTCTAACAACAGCAATAACAGATTTTTTATACTCCTAAATTTTTAATAACAAATGAAATTTAATAATTTGAATTTTTTTTTCTTAAATAAATTTGATTTTCAACTTATGTTTAGATGTGTATTATTCTTTTTGAATTAATCTAAACTTTTTTCATACATAATTTTCCAGCCTAAAATTTTACCAACCTTGTAAAGGTTTCTTGAATAATTTTCAATAATTATTTTGTTTTATATA
>NW_013707283.1:0-469 GCF_000517525.1 Limulus polyphemus | reverse complement strand
CTAGATATAGAATGTTTGACTTACTCTGTAGCAACATAACGTTAGGCTAGATATAGAACTACGGAGTAAGTCAAACAAAACATAACGTTATACTAGATATAGAACTACAGAGTAGGTCAAACACAACATAACGTTAGACTAGATATAGAACTACAGAGTAAGTCAAACACAACATAACGTTAGACTAGATATAGAAATACAGAGTAAGTCAAACACAACATAACGTTAGGCTAGATATAGAAATACAGAGTAAGTCAAACACAGCATAACGTTAGACTAGATATAGAAATACAGAACGTTATGTTGTGTTTGACTTACTTTCTATATCTAGCCTGTGTTTGACTTACTCTGTAGCAACATAACGTTAGACTAGATATAGAACTACAGACGTTATGTTGTGTTTGACTTACTCTATATCTAGTCTAACTACGGAGTAAGTCAAACACAACATAACGTTAGACTAGATATA
>NW_013707282.1:0-469 GCF_000517525.1 Limulus polyphemus | reverse complement strand
CCCGATTAACGTGTTTACAGTAAATACATAAACACCCGATTAATGTGTTTACAGTAAATATACACCCGATTAACCTGTTTACAGTAAATACATAAACACCCGATTAACTTGTTTACAGTGAATAATAACCAGATTAACGTGTTAATACAGTAAATAAACACCAAATTAACGTGTTTACAGTAAATAAACACCAGATTAACCTATTTAAGTAAATAAACAAACACCCGATTACCGTTTACAGTAAATAAACACCAGATTAACCTGCTTACAATAAATACATAAACACCCGATTAACGTGTTTACAGTAAATAAACATCAGATTAACCTGCTTACAGTAAATACATAAACAGCCGATTAACGTGTTTACGGTAAATAAATAAACACTAGATTAACGTGTTTACAGTAAATAAATAAACACCCGATTAACGTGTTTACAGTAAATGAATAAACACTCGATTAACGTGTTTAC
>NW_013707281.1:0-469 GCF_000517525.1 Limulus polyphemus | reverse complement strand
GTTTTATAACAGGAACAGTACTGAAGAAAATATGTAGTGAAGTAACAAATGTACTTGAGTGTTTAAAAACCTTCTAAAGTTTTATAACAGGAACAGTACTGAAGAAAATATGTAGTGAAGTAACAAATGTACCAGAGTGTTTAAAAACCTTCTAAAGTTTTATAACAGGAACAGCACTGAAGAAAATAAGTAGTGAAGTAACAAATGTACCAGAGTGTTTAAAAACCTTCTAAAGTTTTATAACAGGAACAGCACTGAAGAAAATATGTAGTGAAGTAACAAATGTACCTGAGTGTTTAAACACCTTCTAATGTTTTATAACAGGAACAGCACTGAAGAAAATATGTAGTGAAGTAACAAATGTACCAGAGTGTTTAAACACCTTCTAATGTTTTATAACAGGAACAGCACTGAAGAAAATATGTAGTGAAGTAACAAATGTACCTGAGTGTTTAAAAACCTTCTAATG
>NW_013707280.1:0-469 GCF_000517525.1 Limulus polyphemus | reverse complement strand
GTGGGTTATATATAAGATAATCGCAGAATACTGTTTCGTAACTTATAGTTTTCTGTATGTTAATTACACTTACATGATAATATATTGGAATATGACGAAACGTGAGTTATATATAAGATAATCGCAGAATACTGTTTCGTAACTTATAGTTTTTCTGTATATTAATTACACTTACACGATAGTATATTGGAATATGACGAAACGTGAGTTATATATCAGATAATCGTAGAATACTGTTTCGTAACTTATAGTTTTTCTGTATGTTAATTACACTTACATGATAATATATTGGAATATGACGAAACGTGGGTTATATATAAGATAATCGCAGAATACTGTTTCGTAACTTATAGTTTTTCTGTATGTTAATTACACTTACATGATAATATATTGGCATATGACGAAACGTGAGTTATATATAAGATAATCGTAGAATACTATTTCGTAACTTATAGTTTTTCTGTATATT
>NW_013707279.1:0-469 GCF_000517525.1 Limulus polyphemus | reverse complement strand
GGGTTTCTTCTTCTAGAGTAGTCACTTTCAGCTGTATGGCTTTCGCTGTTCTACCCTCCTCATTATTTCTGTTTTGCCATAGAAGATTTATCTGTGTTGACCTTCTGCCTTTTACCATCTCCATTAGCTTTGAGAACATATGCTTCTTTCATTTTTGTTGTCTGCCACTTTGTGGATCGTTTTTGCTAACTAGGACTTGGATTATTTCATATGTGTGCTTCTGTTCTCTACTAGACTGTATAGAAACTCAAAGGAGTCGGTGTGTCCAGTATACTTTCTATATAATTTTTCCACTTCTCAAGGTTTATGCTACTTATTGGTCGTTTCTGCTTAATTTCTTCACTTTAGTACAAGGTTTCTAGTTATTGCCAACCCAGAGGTACCACATCATGATTGAAGTCCACAATTTTTAAACATTAAAACAACATAGAAGTAAGGACTTACATATGGGTGGAGATATTCTTTCTGT
>NW_013707278.1:0-469 GCF_000517525.1 Limulus polyphemus | reverse complement strand
TCATTGTGCATTAGCCATGATGAAGTACGCAATCTTCGACGAATGTAATAATTAACAAAATATTATAACATCTTTATAAACAACTGACAGTGTTTCTTCAAATAAATATAACTGAAGAAATGTATTTGTATGAAATAAAACAAAAATATGTGAATTGTTAGAATTTTTTCAGACAAGGATAAACCCAGAAAAGCTTTAATTTTTATATTTTGATTGTAAAGCTAAAAGTAAACAATGAATGAATATATGAATATTAATTAGTTTTGAAGCATGTTGCTTTCGACCCCCAGTGGCACGGCGGTATATCAGTGGACTTACAACGCTAGAAACCGGGTTTCGATACCCGTGGTGTAGCTTTGTGCTTAACTTCAAAACAAACAAAGAAGCTTTTGAACATAATTTTTTTAATAAAGTTTCAAGATTTAAATGGTATATGGCAGAGAAAAACATAAATAATTATAAGTAAATT
>NW_013707277.1:0-469 GCF_000517525.1 Limulus polyphemus | reverse complement strand
CAATGACACATAAACATTACACACTTATGTGACCAAGACTTTAGTGATGGATAGAAACTGGCCAAGGATGTTTGAACAGTTATACATCATTACAAACACACAAAACTTATATTGTCCTTTATTTTCGCTTTTATTCGTGAGCTTTGTATCAAATTATAAGTCAAAGCGAAACGTTATTGAAACGGATTATTACAGAGATGGCTGACTATTTTATGTGTTAAGTTTTTAAAATACTGCCTACACGAAACACTCAACATCCTGATGTTGTTTAACCCTTTTTTTTTAAACCTCCTAACAGGGATCAAACACGTAAAATAATTAAGTGTAAGTACATAATAAGGACAAAGTTTCCAGTAGAGGCTAGGTTTTTTACTGCTTTGTCTTCTCATGATCACATTTTCTTTTTTGGTATATAATATTTTATTTGTTTGTTTGTAATTAAGCACAAAGCTACAAAATGGGATATGCG
>NW_013707276.1:0-469 GCF_000517525.1 Limulus polyphemus | reverse complement strand
TGCTGCTACTATATTATGAAAAGTTGTTGTGTTCAATTTTTTGGACCAAACGATGCTGCTACTATATCATGAAAAGTTGTTGTGTTCAATTTTTTGGACCAAACGAAGCTCATGTATAATAAAATGATTGCCGCTTACATTGGATAACTTAAATGGACTCTTTATTCGGTTTATAATTGCAGTGATGTTGATCAAGAACTTAAAACTCAGCCAGATTTAGACAGTATAAAGAAGAATAAAATATGGCGAAAATGTTTTTAACTTCAAGCGGATCAATACAATTACATTCATCTTCAATCACAGAATATCTTACGTTAGATTTAATTTATTTTTTGGCCAAAAAAAATAAAAAAATATTGGCTAAGTTACGAGATGTACTCTTTTTTGTTTTGCTTGCGTTCTTGATTTTTACCTAGAAAACTATTTTAAATGTACATTTTCCAAGAATAGGCTACAAATCTTCTAGTGC
>NW_013707275.1:0-469 GCF_000517525.1 Limulus polyphemus | reverse complement strand
GGTACGGCGTGTTTGTGCTTAATTCGCCAAGCAGGTAACAAGGAGAAAACTTTAAATGACCGTAGCACTCAAACAATTAATAGAAAGTACCCGCGCAAGCGCGGCATTACGCGTCACATTCATTTGGTTGAAACTGCGGAGTGTTTTCAACGACGTCGCGTCTCGATCCTTGGTTCTTCGATACGCTAGTCATTAGACCATGCTCGGTCATATTTTATTTAGTTAATTTTTTGAGGATAAAAATTATTGTACACCATTCAATTTTGTCTATTTTTGAAAGTTTTAGTAAAATTTCTTTTATCTCAGAATAATCATATCATTTTTTTTAATTAAAACTTTGAAATTATTCCGATAAAATTATTTATGTTACTTTAGTTTTTTGAATGTGTGTTTTATAAACTTCTTTTTACGTTTTCAACGGTTATAAGTTTATTTGACACATTTCGTAAATTATTTCATGTTCGTTGTG
>NW_013707274.1:0-469 GCF_000517525.1 Limulus polyphemus | reverse complement strand
ATAAGGCAGTGTACTGACCTACCTGTTATGTACTGACCTACCTGTTATGTTAATAAGGCAGTGTACTGACCTACCTATTATGTACTAACGTACCTGTTATGTTAATAAAACAGTGTACTGACCTACCTGTTATGTACTGACGTACCCGTTATGTACTGACGTACCCGTTATGTACTGACGTACCCGTTATGTACTGACGTACCTGTTATGTACTGACGTACCTGTTATGTTCTGACCTACCTGTTATGTTAATAAGGCAGTGTACTGACCTACCTGTTATGTTAATAAGGCAGTGTACTGACCTACCTATTATGTACTAACGTACATGTTATGTTAATAAGACAGTGTACTGACCTACCCGTTATGTACTGACCTACCCGTTATGTACTGACCTACCTGTTATGTACTGACCTACCCGTTATGTACTGACCTACCCGTTATGTACTGACCTACCTGTTATGTACTGACC
>NW_013707273.1:0-469 GCF_000517525.1 Limulus polyphemus | reverse complement strand
TCTGTTGTAGATAATGCTTACTTTGCTATTTTTGTTTCGATCAAATATAAAATAACAGTTAATAGATTTTTCGGTTGTCTGAAAACGCTCGTAATAATCATTTAGTAGCTATCCACTTGCGTTAATTGGATTAACTTCAATTAAAGTAATCGTCGTTAATTTGCTATGGATGATTCAAAACGGAACAGGATGTCAGAAGTGTACGTAAAATATTTATCTGCTATATTACCTACACGAAAGCGCCCTCTAGATTTTGAAGCGCTATGTGTGTATATTATTCTACTTAACGTGTTCTCCCCAAATGGTTGTAAAATTGTTTATTTTGAACATTTCATTTTTGGTCCGCTAATCTTTGCAAGTTAGTAAACTTTAAGTTATAATTGGCGTCCTCATTAAAATGACTCAAACGTAAACATTTATTGTTAAAACACTTAACACTAACTATTTGTAATGACTTTCAGAGAATTTG
>NW_013707272.1:0-469 GCF_000517525.1 Limulus polyphemus | reverse complement strand
GTGTAAGTACCTATCCTTTATAGGCATTGAGTTAAAAAAAAATAGCAAAAAAATCAAACTTCTACGAAGTAATCTATTTTTCAATTTTCTTCCCCATTGTATATTTTTAATACACTTCTCTCAATATTCAAACATATCGTACTGATGTTGACGGGCTACACCTGAAGCAAATTGTTATGAAGTTGTTTGTTGTTGGTACCGTGGGAACTGAAATTTTCATTTCTGTAACATATCCAAAATCCACTTTGGGAAAAATGTTTTATATTTAAATTATCTAGTTAACCTTATTCCGCCTTAAAGATATGGGGGGGGGGGGGTTGCGGAAATAAAAGTGAAAAGGTAATAAGATAATATCCAATTTTAATGAAAACTTGACATTCTTACAGACTATCATAATTTCATTCTTGACTCGTGCACTATTGATTCGCCATATTTTGCCAACTACAGGTAAAAATACCAAAATATGGAC
>NW_013707271.1:0-469 GCF_000517525.1 Limulus polyphemus | reverse complement strand
AAAATGGTGTTGCACTACAGGATCATAAAACATGTACAAGAAATTCAGCATGATAACTCCAAAGCCAATGACACTAGAGCTAGGTGATTAACTCGATTAGTCAATGCAGTTGAATAACCTACAAGTATTGATTATTGTTTAATTTCATAAAAATAATCAAGTAATCAAAATTAGTGTTTCTGATTATTCCAATTATCCAAGTTGATTGAAATAATACCGTTATGATTATTTCTCAATATTTTTGATTAATTCCAGGTTGTTCAGCTTAATCATAGCTCATGAAGATAATCAAATAATCAAAATTAGTGTTTCTAATTATTACTATTTTTGGTTATTCCAACTATATAATTCTCATGTGAGAATAACTGTTTAGTTGATCAATAAGCCCGATGACTAATTCGTTATCAAATTCCATTAATGAACCATCTTTACCAAACACCACACAAATTGTAAAAAAATTTTGTCTTGG
>NW_013707270.1:0-469 GCF_000517525.1 Limulus polyphemus | reverse complement strand
TATATATATATATATATATATATATTGATTTTGAAGTATAAATATGTATTTGTGTGTGTGTGTATATATATATAGGTTTGCACGTTAAATTTCGTATCACATGTATATGTATAAATATATAATATTTAGTAAAAATTACCTTTTATTAATTATTTAGACTGGTATTTTCAACTATTTTATTTTTCTCGGTGTTATTTATAGGATATTATCTAATTTACATAGTATTACTGAGTGAGCAAATTGAATTTATATTGTACGTGCTTAGAAAGAGATTATGTGTAAATAAAGGGTGATTTTGTACAAATCAACAACTGTTCTTTAGTAATATATAACCACTGATTAGATGACCAATAGACGTGACGTGATTGAGTGAGCTCATTCTATACAATTTTCTATTATCTCGGTATTAAAGTTATGTAGCTCATATCAAAAATACGTCACCTGATAAAATGGAAATGTGGTAATCTGC
>NW_013707269.1:0-469 GCF_000517525.1 Limulus polyphemus | reverse complement strand
ATACCAGTCTGTATTAAACAACAATTACTAGTTGTGAAGAATAAACTATAATACACCAAGACAACTTCTCACCTAAAGATACCAGTCTGTATTAAACAACAATTACTAGTTGTGAATAATAAACTATAATACACCAAGACAACTACTCACCTAAAGATACCAAACTGTGTTAAACAACAATTACTAGTTGTGAATAATAAACTATAATACACCAAGACAACTGCTCACCTAAAGATAACAGTCTGTATTAAACGACAATTACTAGTTGTGAAGAATAAACTATAATACACCAAGACAACTGCTCACCTAAAGATACCAGTCTGTATTAAACAACAATTACTAGGTTGTGAATAATAAAGTATAATACACCAAGACAACTGCTCACCTAAAATAACAGTCTGTATTAAACGACAATTACTAGTTGTGAAGAACAAACTATAATACACCAAGACAACTGCTCACCTAAATT
>NW_013707268.1:0-469 GCF_000517525.1 Limulus polyphemus | reverse complement strand
AGATGCTAACAAATCAGTAGTTTACAATACAATAGTACACGAAACAGATGCTAACAAAATAGTAGTTTACAATACAACAGTGAACGAAACAGATGCTACAAAACACTAGTTTACAATACAATAGTGAAGGAAACAGATGCTAACAAAACAGTAGTTTACAATACAATAGTGAACGAAACAGGTGCTAACAAAACAGTAGTTTACAAAACAATAGTGAACGAAACAGGTGCTAACAAAACAGTAGTTTACAAAACAATAGTACACGAAACAGATGTTAAGAAAACAGTAGTTTACAATACAATAGTGAACGAAACAGATGCTAACAAAACAGTAGTTTACAATACAATAGTGAACGAAACAGATGCTAACAAAGCAGTAGTTTACAATACAATAGTGAATGAAACAGATGCTAACAAAACAGTAGTTTACAATACAATAGTAAACGAAACAGGTGCTAACAAAGCAGTAG
>NW_013707267.1:0-469 GCF_000517525.1 Limulus polyphemus | reverse complement strand
AATTTCTTAACATAAAAGTAAGTATTAAAAAACACAGTTAAACATCAATTTTTGTGTGTCCCGTGATATGTTGAATGCAGCACTGGTTCAAATCAGATGTTTGTGATGTCAAAATGCTAAGTCTATAGTTTCATATGGATTAGGAACTCAAATTACCGATATTGACAAGCTAGAATATAAAATAAAAACCTCGCATCTTTTCTATTTGTCACGATATCGCTCATGTACTGGCTCTGCTCACTTGTTTTGGAATTTTGGAAACACTCCCTATATACACTTACTTCAATATATGGCATGTGAATAATCAATCAAATGCTCAGAATGTTCCCCTAGTGGCTTTCTCAGCTATTTTAAAGTGTTAAAATGTCATCTCGTTCTTTCGAACCAAGATTCCAAGAAGGTAGGCTGTGTCTTATGTCTGCTCGAAATTTCATATTTGTTTTTTACCAAAATACAGTTTAGTTACTGA
>NW_013707266.1:0-469 GCF_000517525.1 Limulus polyphemus | reverse complement strand
GTATCTAGTCCCAACTTAGTTATTTACGGTATTTCTAAATATATGGTCCCCAATGTATCTAGTCCCACCTTAGTGATTTAAGGTATTATAAATATATGGTCCCCAGTGTATCTAGTCCCAACTTAGTTATTTACGGTATTTCTAAATATATGGTCCCCAATGTATCTAGTCCCACCTTAGTGATTTAGGGTGAAAGTTTGCCTATAGGACAGAGTTATAGGGTATTATAAAAGGAATAAATCAAATGTAGCATGTCTTCAAGAGGAACAGATAATCGAATAAAATTTAGTATAGAATAGGTAAAAATCCAGAAATGACAAATTAGTTTATGAATATTTGATGTGATAAACAAATTCTACGAGCTCTTCTTCTTCCTGAATGACACTGCAAAAGCTGTATAGATCCAACTCATTTTACCTTTTTAAACATAGTGACTCAAGTCTCACCTGAATCCGGCTCATTATACCTA
>NW_013707265.1:0-469 GCF_000517525.1 Limulus polyphemus | reverse complement strand
GCATTTGCCTTTATCTGTCATGCACCCATATTCTAGGATTATCACTGTTAATAACCAAACTCTATATAGATCTCAATATATTAAGATTTTAAAAAAAGCTACTATTTTAAATATTTTCTGTTCTCTATGTAAACATGTGAACAGGATACGCAACAGGAAATATTTTTTTTTACACATTATATTTACAGTTCTTCTATAGCAAAGAGTATTATATTAATCACAATATATGAAACGCGTTTTCAATTTTATGTTGTTCTTGTTTTGTTTTTGAAAATTTCAAGATTCAGGGGTAACTTCTGGCTCAAAATTAAGTATTTTTTTAATATACTATTTCTTCGAAGGTAAATTGTCAAAAGTCCAAGAATTTTTGTTTGTTTGTTTTGAATTTCGCGCAAAGCTACACGAGGGCTATCTGCGCTAGCCGTCCCTAATTTAGCAGTGTAAGACTAGAGGGAAGGCAGCTAGTCAT
>NW_013707264.1:0-469 GCF_000517525.1 Limulus polyphemus | reverse complement strand
TATCTCTCCTTCCATGAATTGTGGTTACAGCCTTCCGTCTACCGTTATTAGACGGAAGGAAAAATGTGACGGAAGGAAAAATGTAATAACGGTAGACGGAAGGAAGGATGTAATAACGGTAGACGGAAGGCTGTAACCACAATTCATGGAAGGAGAGATATAATAACGGTCTGTAACCACAATTCATGGAAGGAGAGATATAATAACGGTATCCTTCCGTCTACCGTTATTACATTTTTAATTCATGGAAGGAGAGATATAATAACGGTAGACGGAAGGTGTGGTTACAGTCTTCCTTCTACCGTTATTACATCTTTCCTTCCGTCTACCGACTGTAACCACAATTCATGGAAGGAGAGATATAATAACGGTAGACGGAAGGAAAAATGTAATAAAAATGTAATAACGGTAGACGGAAGGCCTTCCGTCTACCGTTATTACATTTTTCCTTCCGTCTACCGTTATTATA
>NW_013707263.1:0-469 GCF_000517525.1 Limulus polyphemus | reverse complement strand
TGGTACACAGGTTATACAAGCAGATAACTTCAGTAGGATATCTAAACCCAAACTGTCAGTAGTTTATGAGAGTTGTTGTATTAAATCTTGGGTTTAATGATGGCACAAACAGTAATATGGAATTGAGCTTCACCATCCACTGTGAGCTGATCACGATTTGCAAGGAAAAGTTTGTATTTACTGATTGAAGTGGTGGTTTACAGGATAGTGATTAATACTATCGAAGATAGTACCTTCATCAATTAAAAACTATAATCTTGTGCCTGTGTACTTTTACAGGCACTCATCAATACATACTTTACTCTGTTGATGTTGTGCTGATCATCTTGTCTGAAGAAATGAACAGTTAGTGGTTTGACCTCAGTATGGTAGCTAAACCTGATATAGTGTTCACTAGCTTAAGCTAAGACTAGCAGGCCTAACAGTATCGTTTATACCCATGTCGGTGATTTAGTTACCCATGTTATAA
>NW_013707262.1:0-469 GCF_000517525.1 Limulus polyphemus | reverse complement strand
TTCTTGTTCTCCTTGGATATTTCTAGAAATACGTGGCGTGATATTAGTCACGTGACCTCGCTGACGCAACACTTGTATACCCAAATAAAATTACCAAAAATCAATTAATTGAACCAAATATTTTAATACAGGTTACAGCAGAACAGTACATGAAGTTGAACAGAATAGCATGACATGTGATCAGTGCCTAATAACCTATTGAACAGAATAGCATGACATGTGATCAGTGCCTAATAACCTATTGAACAGAATAGCATGACATGTGATCAGTGCCTAATAACCTATTGAACAGAATAGCATGACATGTGATCAGTGCCTAATAACCTATTGAACAGAATAGCATGACATGTGATCTAGTATTTACTAGATATAGGGTAGGCTGGTATATAAAAGAGGGAGACAACGTGACGGTAATGTAATGCTCACTATCTACACACAGTGACTGCAGTTCAATTAAGGTATTGTTGAA
>NW_013707261.1:0-469 GCF_000517525.1 Limulus polyphemus | reverse complement strand
GTTAACAGATGTTTTATCTATCAGGATGACCTATGTTCAATACTATTACATCTACCCAACTTCATTTGTTAACAGATGTTTTATCTATCAGGATGACCTATGTTCAATACCATTACATCTACCCAACTTTATCCTGATAGATAAAACATCTGTTAACATATATGAAGTTGGGTAGATGTAAGAGTACTGAACACAGACCATGTTAACAGATGTTTTATCTGTCAGGATGGTCTATGTTCAGTACCATTACATCTACCCAACTTCATATGTTAACAGATGTTTTATCTATCAGGATGGTCTATGTTCAGTACTCTTACATCTACCCAACTTCATATGTTAACAGATGTTTTATCTATCAGGATGGTCTATGTTCAGTACTCTTACATCTACCCAACTTCATTTGTTAACAGCTGTTTTATCTATCAGGATGACCTATCTTCAGTACTCTTACATCTACCCAACTTCATTT
>NW_013707260.1:0-469 GCF_000517525.1 Limulus polyphemus | reverse complement strand
TACACAGTTATATCTAAGTTAAATATCCTATAATCTACTATATCCATCAGTCTATATGTCAAGATCCATGAATATTGAATACTAAAATATGTATTATTATTCTCAAGTTTTATAACAACCAAAATAAAGTCAATACCACAACTGCACGAGAGAAAATGTATTGACTACAGCTATTAAATAACTGTTCAAATTACCATTTAACAAGTAAATCATGAAACCTGTGCACTATGCTTTCCAGCCAATTTACATTCAGTGCTTTAGCTCTGCTTTGATATTTCTTTTTTTTTTTCTCAGATTTTTGTTTTTCACCATGACCATATCTCTGAGAGTTAACTTCTCTCTCTTTTCATGTTTCATAATTTTTTTTGTATTTATCCTTTCATTGGATCTTTTTTTTTTTGCTTTCTTGGAGTCTCTTTTTCTTGCATTTGCTGACCAAGAGTTTCATTTTTTCCGATTATCTTGTATT
>NW_013707259.1:0-469 GCF_000517525.1 Limulus polyphemus | reverse complement strand
CAGGTTTTCATTTAGCGTGTTTTTTTGGTATCTATTGTTTTTAGTAATGATAACAGTTAAATATGCATAAAATAGTGAAACCACCCAAAAAGAGAAGTATTCGTTGTAAGTGTTTTGTCTTTATTTGAGAAGACTTTTTATATAAGCTATTTGAAACCACCATAGCAAGTCTTCTTGCTGACCTAACAACTTCGGATGATTGAAAATCATTCCCCACCAAAACAATTTAATTTTACAAAATCTGAAAAGTCTGTTTGTGAAAGACATTTGAAGATTGAGAACTTGAACGAGGCTTAGTTATCTCTTCGTGTTCTAAGCTCAAGAGAACAAATGATATGCCATTGGAAATTTCCAAAAGTAAGCACATAAATAATAGATATCATGGGATTAACAAATTAAAAATGCACAAAGAGGGCATGTCGTTTTTAAAAGTTTCTCTATCTAAGTCATTTTTCAAGTGTTTATATCG
>NW_013707258.1:0-469 GCF_000517525.1 Limulus polyphemus | reverse complement strand
CGCCCTAACCACCTGGCCATGCCGGGCCAAACTTAAAGGTGAAACCGTTAAGTGTGATAGTCCATTTTGTACAGAAATCAGTAATATATATATATAAGTTTGAGCCTACTGACACACCGGAAGGACGAGCATCTTACCGTTAAAGTGTGTATTTAAGTTTTATGTAAATAGATTTATCATTTCAAGAATTTGTGATTGTATGAGATAGGCCTCCAACGAATCGAAATCGGTTTATTGTGACAATAGGCCAGTATATACTAAACCGACAAGACTAAAAGCAAATAAGGTAATTGTACGCCCAAAACTGTCTGATACGAACTATAAATACGCATCATATAACTTTGAACGCTATGTAAGCTCTTTCAAGCTGCTCTCATAAAATCACAAGTTCGTTAAATATATATATATATATTTGTTTGGGTATATAATTATTTTGAATTTTAAAGATTGTTGTTGTTGTTTTGTAATT
>NW_013707257.1:0-469 GCF_000517525.1 Limulus polyphemus | reverse complement strand
CTTACTTTACGTATCACAAGCATGGAGAGTGTGGCTTACTTTACGTATCGCAAGCATGGAGAGTGTTGCTTACTTTACGTATCACAAGCATGGAGAGTGTGGCTTACTTTACGTATCACAAGCATGGAGAGTGTTGCTTACTTTACGTATCACAAGCATGGAGAGTGTTGCTTACTTTACGTATCACAAGCATGGAGAGTGTTGCTTACTTTACGTATCACAAGCATGGAGAGTGTTGCTTACTTTACGTATCACAAGCATGGAGAGTGTGGCTTACTTTACGTATCACAAGCATGGAGAGTGTTGCTTACTTTACGTATCACAAGCATGGAGAGTGTTGCTTACTTTATGTATCACAAGCATGGAGAGTGTTGCTTACTTTACGTATCACAAGCATGGAGAGTGTAGCTTACTTTACGTATCACAAGCATGGAGAGTGTTGCTTATTTTATGTATCACAAGCATGGAA
>NW_013707256.1:0-469 GCF_000517525.1 Limulus polyphemus | reverse complement strand
CAAAAACCAACCAAACAGACAACACATTTCACTCACCAATAGTGTTAAAATCTGATTCCGTAAAATATATACCATACTTAAAAAAGTCCAAACGTGACCCTGGGTGTTTACTTATTGAATGTTTATTATGTTTTATTAAAAGGCTTATATGATCTTGCTTTTCAATTTTTTAAACTGATTTAATAAATATTTTATATCCAACTTTCTGTTCATGTACAATGATGTGAAAGGGTAGTAATTGTGACATACTAAACAAGTAGTTAACTTTCCAGCTGTTTCCTCTATCTAATAATTCTGGTATATGACATATTTGGGTTTTTAGATCACATAAAAAATGTGGTTATTCTCAAATTTCATAAATAATAGGCGCATTTAATTCAAGTATACCCGAAAAGGGACGATTAAACTTGATATTAATGTTAATATTATAAAGTTTGCTTAACCTAGAGTATTTTTACGACATAAACAT
>NW_013707255.1:0-469 GCF_000517525.1 Limulus polyphemus | reverse complement strand
GGTAATTAATATAATATTTAAGTATTATCTCCAGCAGAATTGTGTTAGAGTACAGGGTAATTAATATAATATTTAAATCTTCATCTCCAGCAGAATTGTGTTAAAGTACAGGGTAGTTAATATAATATTTAAGTCTTCATCTACAGCCAAATTGTGTTAGAGTACGAGGTAGTTAATATAATATTTAAGTCTTCATCTACAGCCAAATTGTGTTAGAGTACGAGGTAATTAATATAATATTTAAGTCTTCATCTCCAGCAGAATTTTGTTTAAGTACGGGGTAATTAATATACTATTTAAATCTTCATTTCCATCAGAATTGTGTTAAAGTACAGAGTAATTAGTATAATATTTAAGCCTTCATCTCCATCAGAATTGTGTTAAAGTACGGGGTAATTAATATAATATTTAAGTCTTCATCTCCAGTAGAATTGTGTTAGAGTACGGGGTAATTAATACAATATTTAAG
>NW_013707254.1:0-469 GCF_000517525.1 Limulus polyphemus | reverse complement strand
CACAATCTCGATAACTTCGCTCTCGACGAGTGCAAAACACACACTTTCCGGCTCAGTGGCTCGAAATTAACAGAATTATAAATTACATGGAACTCATACTAACTACTGCTCTCTCTTCATTTATCCCCCTGCTGGCTTTCTCTGCCAGGCTTATATACTAGCGAAGCTGGCATCTCGAACACACTCGGACTTCCCCGATCAATCGAGAAACTCATCACGCACGCCACGGGCATCACGTGACTTCCGCTGTTGTAACAGTACCATTGCAACATGTAACTGATAAGTAAATAAATCTGTTATTTTTTCTAAATGTTAGAAGTTGTAATTGAGTTGTGTGTATATTTTCAGGTACAGTTTAAATTATAAAAAGTAAATTTTAAATTATTGTGCCAAAGGTCTGAAAGCCGAGTTTGCACTGGATTTTTAAAACAACTCACTTGTCAACATATTTTAGAATTTTTCTGCTCAT
>NW_013707253.1:0-469 GCF_000517525.1 Limulus polyphemus | reverse complement strand
TACTTACAGTTTAAACGCCAAAAGTGGGCAATGCGTTAGAAAACAATAGACCTAACCATTCAATTAGTTAGGGTTTAAACGTCAAGAGTTGGCAATGCATTAGAAAACAATAAGTCTAACCATCCAATTAGTCACGGTTTTTACGCCAAAAGTTGGGAATGCATTAGCAAACAATAGACATAACTGTTTAATTAATTACAGTTTCAGATTAAAATAGCTGGTGATGCGTTAGAAAACAATAGGCCTAACCGTTCAATTACTTTACGGTTTAAACGCCAAAAGTGGGCAATGCATTAGAAAACAATAGGCCTAACAATTCAGTTAGTTACGCTTTAAAAGCCAAAAGTGGGCAATGCATTAGAAAACAATAGGCCTAACAATTCAGTTAGTTATGGTTTAAACGCCAAATATTGACACTGCATTAGAAAACAATAAGCCTAACCATTCAATTAGTTACGGTTTAAACGCC
>NW_013707252.1:0-469 GCF_000517525.1 Limulus polyphemus | reverse complement strand
TTGAAAAGTTTTTTCTTTACTTGTTTTACCTTCAATTAGTAAAGTTATCTAATAGCCTTGAAAACTAGCTGAATTGGCCTATTCCGGAAGGAGTATTGAGAGTGGTTTTTTAGACGCATGAAAACTAAAACTGAAATTCTACTTTCGGTATTTGGCAAGTCATTATTTTTCAAAAACACTGCGGCTTTTCAATAGACGTGTTTTTCAGTTTGCATTTCAAATTGTTTCTGTCTGAGGACGGACGTCTTCGTTCAACATCGAGAAGCCAAGTTTTTTTATAATTCTTAAGTATTTCTAGTGATGTATTATGATCTATAATGTTCTATTGATATTTTGTTTCTCTCTATTTTTTATTCTATCTTAGCACTTTAGTTTTCTGATCCTTGTTGTTGAGATCTGCGTTTAGTACTTTATGTTTTACATGAGTTTAACGACACACATGAGTTTGTGTTCTTTAATTTACCTCTCT
>NW_013707251.1:0-469 GCF_000517525.1 Limulus polyphemus | reverse complement strand
CAGAGTGCCACTTTTGAAAATGCTGCAATTGGTCCAGTTATCAACGCTATTTTCAAGTTTTATACAACTCGACTTTCAAGATCTACGTATCTACATGTGCCGATGTTTCCTTTTATCAACGTTATATTTTAAGATCTGTGTAGGAACTCAGCTAACAGATATTTCCGCATATAAGCTATTACCATATCTACTGTGTCTTGATATCAATTTGATCTTTGTTCTACCAACACACTACCATTCCTTTTAAAACATCATTACTATCGTTGTTCCATTATCTATACAGTACAATCATATTTGTTCTCCATCTAAAGCATCGACATCTATGCAGTGCCAACCTATCCCATATTCCTATTTCGTTACATCATTTTTGTTTATCTGACGTCAAGGTGAAACCATTTTTATACTCCTTCCAGAGCAATCTCCGTTTTCCTTTCAAAAACTTTTCATCTGTATTCTTCGTCATCCAATC
>NW_013707250.1:0-469 GCF_000517525.1 Limulus polyphemus | reverse complement strand
TTTTCTTTTATATTCTAATTATGTATTACTTGTGTTTTAAAATTCATATCTGAATAATTTAATAACTTGATCTGAATTACAAAATTACAATGTAACTGTAAAAAAGACAAGGAATATTTACATTGCACTAACCCATATAGGCCCTAGTATATGCCAAGACCTGAATTAAAGCATCATGATAAATGTACATAACCCATAGGAGTAGCCATCAGCCAATAATGAAAGGAAAGTAAGTAGGGGTCAATTAGCCTCAAAGGAGGAGTTATTTTGGTCAGTTGACTACACCACACAGAATAGGAAACTGCAAAAGGTTAATAAACATATAAACTTCATAAGATGAAATGCTATTTTCAAACTGCATCAACAGCTTGCCTTCATTATTGATTTCTTTTTCAGTTTTTTCTTTTTATCATCATGGTTCATAGAATAAACTGACCTAAACAGCCTCCTACTCTATATTATATTCTGC
>NW_013707249.1:0-469 GCF_000517525.1 Limulus polyphemus | reverse complement strand
ATAAACATGATGTTGCAGGTTCCAATATTCCTAAGGATACACGATTTCTTCTCTAGCTTGATAAAGCAACATGATGTCATGGCCGAAGTATTAGCATACTGCTCTGTTTAAACTTGAAATGCCCTAGTGGTTTCAATAGCCTACCTCCACACTTAACAGGCTCTTGGCTAAACCGAGGGTTACCAGCTCCTTTCATGTGGTGGTTGCTGTCTTCTCCTCGTAACAAGACAAGCCACAATTTGTAGATTTCATTCTCCAGTATTTTTTATTGCCCATAGATAAGGTCTAGAGATGGAGCTCAACTACACTGATCAGAGACAACCTTGGAGCACTACAGAAGCTATTCCATTTCATCTCAGAACCTCCAGATCACAAGTCATCATACTGACCTTCAGTCAATCATTCATATTTCCTTCCTGCTGAAATTGAAATTCAAAGAAAGAATATATTTAGTAGCTTGGGAAGTCCT
>NW_013707248.1:0-469 GCF_000517525.1 Limulus polyphemus | reverse complement strand
ACTACCATGGATTCTGTGGATTACTACCATGGATTCTGTGTTACATATACGTGATATTTTCTTTGAGTCGTTGTCCAATTTCTTCTAATCGTCTCTTGATCAACACATTAAACACGTCTTCGTCCTATTAAAAGTTCATTCTCTTGGCTGGAGAGAGGGGGTGTAACCCTCTGCTACCCCGCTAGTTAATTCGAAGGAATGGAATGAAACAACTTAAAAAAAAGTACCACGTCGTATCTCAACCGGCCTGATGTCTTCAGGTATTGAGTGAACGGCCTCTTCCGTAATGTATGTATCAGACAGACATCGCGTAGTTGACATTGTATTATAGTCTTCTTTGCTTTCTCTTTGTCAGATTCTTATAAAAAAAAATCCCTACAGAAAAAAAAATGTTTCTCAAAATCGCCGACCCAATTTCTTAATAGAATACGTTTTATTTTATTTTAATTTGCCGTTATTAAAACATACC
>NW_013707247.1:0-469 GCF_000517525.1 Limulus polyphemus | reverse complement strand
TTTTTTTAAAGTTTTGGTGGTCAAGCTTGGCAGTTTGCAAGAAAAACTTGATGTGTTAAGTAAAGTTGCTCTGAAACCTAACTTATCTGGCTCTGTAATTAAGATATATATATATATATATATAAGTGATAGTAATTTTGGAGCATTTTATTTTAGTACCTGATATATTTGTTGTGTTTTAAAATGTTAATTTGAAAGTTACATGAATTATTTTTTGGACAACCAATGTAGTGAAAAAAAAAGAAGGGTTACATCAGGACCACACCCGAGTGTAAACAGCCTCAAATAATACATTTCTTGTCTTTTATTTGTTACATATATTTGTTAACAAAAGTAAATGAAGTGCAAAAATTAGAAATATTGTTGCATAACAAAACCTAAATAA
The DNA here is from genome assembly GCF_000517525.1 of Limulus polyphemus. Lineage (NCBI taxonomy): Eukaryota > Metazoa > Arthropoda > Merostomata > Xiphosura > Limulidae > Limulus > Limulus polyphemus. Next base: position 84 of record NW_013707247.1, on the reverse strand, counting down.
AATATAAATAAATAAGATTTCTTGTGATCACTTGGGGTAAAGTTATGATGCTATTTGGGGGTGTTATGGGGTAAATTTATGGTG
>NW_013707246.1:0-469 GCF_000517525.1 Limulus polyphemus | reverse complement strand
ATTTTCAAACTTTTTTGTTCCTGTTAGAAATATGACATCGATATCAAATGGAACGACATCAGGTGACCACTGAAAACCTCCATTGATAAATTAAAGATCCTCCCGATAAATAGTGTTAGAATAGATTCATCATTATCTGAACTATAATGTGAAAATTCTGTGAATAATAATATGAAATGAAACAAGCTCACAATTATTTTTTAGCATCACAGACAGCGAAACCGAGGGTTCACTGGGATGGACGACGTGTGCCCCCGCCAAGTAGCACTAAAATCGACATTAAAATTACCAGTTCTTGTCAGTGTTACGGAGGCACGGAATACAAAGTATGCACAGGCCACAATTTTGCCTAGGACCGATTCTGACCAGGTCCACCCAATTCTGACTCAGTAGCAAAGTGCCCATTTGAATGGTGAATAGAAAACAAAATGCCCATTTGAATGGTGAATAGAAAACTTTGTATATTACA
>NW_013707245.1:0-469 GCF_000517525.1 Limulus polyphemus | reverse complement strand
CTAACGAACGGAGGCGTAACAGCACAATAAACAATACTGATAATTTTAATATGGTCATTCTAAAACATAAACAGTGAGACAGTTTATAGTGTTAGGGCTGTAGTATACCTAAGTTGGACATTAAGGTCGAGAGTGGGTACAACCTGGATGGATGACTATTCCGTGGAATATTAGATATTAGTAATGTATAAAAAACTTTACTCAACTATATTTCTCTGTGTGCTGAAGCAAAAAAAAGAAAAATCTAAATATTTTAAGGCACTGCATGTAAAGTGAAATGTCATTACAACGATGATAATTTTGGTTGCAAGAAATAATAAACAAATTATGGTTCAGTAAAAATTATATACTATAGTGGGAAGCAAAAATAATAAAAGCCTCTAAGTCTAATATATGCATATGTCCACAACAACTGACATATGGAAAACGATCTAGCAGCTACCAAAATTTCTTTGCTCTACACAAAAAC
>NW_013707244.1:0-469 GCF_000517525.1 Limulus polyphemus | reverse complement strand
TTTATCAATGAGTGTACAAGAGTGAAAGATTGACTTCCTCGTTGATATAGAAGCAACAAGAATGATGGTAGATCTTGTGATATATCAATTTCTCCAAGTAAGACCACCATACTGACCAGTGGATACAGGCTTTGTTTCGATGTATGGCAATAGACTTGACATATGTGGAAAGATAGATCACCAGCTGTTTCTGGAAAATGTTATTCAGAGAAATAATCATCTCCAACCTCAGATTTGAGATTTTCATCCTTGGAATACGATGTGTTTTCTGACTTCTTATTTTATTTAGAAAGTTTCGTTTACTAGAAGATGTAACATAGTGATGCATGGTGAGAGGTTTATGAAAGTTGCCTTTTTCCGAAATATTCCAGTGTCCACTGGGCTTGACTATTAAATTATATTCTTTTTTTTATGAAAAAGCTATAATTAACATGTGACTAAAACATCTCTCTCTTAATATATGTGAGTT
>NW_013707243.1:0-469 GCF_000517525.1 Limulus polyphemus | reverse complement strand
ATGGCAGATGTAACAATGGTTATACACTTAATATGGCAGATGTAACAATGGTTATACACTTAATATGGCAGATGTAACAATGGTTATACACTTAATATGGCAGATGTAACAATGGTTATAAGTTGCTATTTATTTTGTGATACGTATAATTACGTTTCATGTTGCATAAGGTTAACGTCACAGATTAAACAGAACAATGTCCTTTATTCTTTATTATGCATATTTTCATGTACTATCGATGCGAACACTCGTCACATATGTGATAAAATTGTTTGAAAACAAAACAAAACAGCAACAACAAAATTCTAATGGCAAAACTGTTCCGTTGTATCTTAATAGTATTAAAACGTGCATATTATGGTTAAACATCAAACCGTAACTTGTAAGTTGTAAGTCTCATGGATTTTACTTGTCTAATCTTGTAATATTATCATTACGTTTTCAATTAGTGTAAAATACGTCTAATACT
>NW_013707242.1:0-469 GCF_000517525.1 Limulus polyphemus | reverse complement strand
TGATTTATCAGTGAATATTTTTCGGTTTATTCTTGAAGTTCTGGGGACGAGGCTATAAATATTGACTTCTACTTAAAACACAAGGCATTTAATGAATACCTTTGACATAGAAAGACAAAACAACAAGAGACGTGTATTTAAACAGTACTTACTTCACAAGAATCCTGTCCTCCACTCTCGTACCCAGCACAAATAAAGGTGTCCTTTATTATTTTATCGTGGCCACCTTGAAGGAACATTTCTTGACACTTATTGTTCCTAATTATTGGTACTTTCACATGCTGTAAAAGTTTTGGAACAGGACCACCTAATTGTCAGATAATCAAATATTGTATGTTAACGATAGCTATTTCAAGAACAAAAAGCAAAAAAAAAAAAAGAGACTGCATCTAATCTTAAAAACATACCGATATTTTCCCGACTTGACACTACATCTAAACATGGAAAATACAGATATTTTCACGACTTG
>NW_013707241.1:0-469 GCF_000517525.1 Limulus polyphemus | reverse complement strand
AACAAACGTTAATATTAAAATAAATATATAATAATAAATTCGTTACACCAGTTAGCACAGATAGCCGTCATGTAGTTTTGCGCAAAATCCACCCAAAACAAATAAAAACAATCTGGAAGTATTATTATTATTTATTTAATAATTCGTTATTATCATAGGTAGAGAGCGCTCTTTGTCATTTCGAATCTGAAACACATTTTTCGTTTTGTGAAACGACTATGAATGTTGACGTCTCACTTTAAATCATTCTCAATGGAAAGTACAAATCAGAGTGGAAAACAATGTAATGAAAACAACTAAACCAAAATAAGAGCGGATATTACAGTAAAGTTACAGTTAATCCGGCCTACCTTCCAGACTGAGCGAATTTCCTAAAACTTCCTAGTAAAAGTCAAATAGATGAGACTCGAGAGGGGAATAAATCATTCACAACGTTTGAGTTACATAAAAAAAAACTTTAAAAAATCCC
>NW_013707240.1:0-469 GCF_000517525.1 Limulus polyphemus | reverse complement strand
CAGGAACACTGATATTCTAATGAACTGCTATAATGTTTATATATAGGAGCACTGTGATATCCTAATGAACTGCTATAATGTTTATATAGAGTAGCACTGTGATATCCTACTGAACTGCTCCAATGTTATATAGAGTAGCACTGTGATATCCTACTGAACTATTATAATGTTTAAATATCGAACTACTGATATCCTAATGAACTACTTCAATGTTATATAGAGTAGCAGTGTGATATCCTAATGAACTGTCATAATGTTTACACATATAGCAATAATGATATCCTAATGAACTACTGTAATGTTTATATATATGATCACTGTGATATCCTAAAGAATTGCTATAATATTTATATATTGCAACACTGATATCCTAATGAACTGCTGTAATGTTATATATACAAACACTGATACCCTAATAAACTACTTTAATGTTTATATATAGGAATGCTGAAATTTTAATGAACTGCTA
>NW_013707239.1:0-469 GCF_000517525.1 Limulus polyphemus | reverse complement strand
ATATCATTTCACTTGAAATTACCTCTTGTGTATCATATCATTTCACTTGAAATTACCTCTTGTGTATCATATCATTTCACTTGAAATTACCTCTTGTGTATCATATCATTTCACTTGAAATTACCTCTTGTATATCATATCATTTCACTTGAAATTACCTCTTGTATATCATATCATTTCACTTGAAATTACCTCTTGTATACCATATCATTTCACTTGAAATTACCTCTTGTATATCATATCATTTCACTTGAAATTACTTGTATATCATATCATTTCACTTGAATTACCTTCTTGTATCATATCATTTCACTTGAAATTACCTCTTGTATATCATATCATTTCACTTGAAATTACTTCCTGTGTATCATATCATTTCACTTGAAATTACCTCTTGTATATCATATCATTTCACTTGAAATTACCTCTTGTGTATCATATCATTTCACTTGAAATTACCTCTTGTATA
>NW_013707238.1:0-469 GCF_000517525.1 Limulus polyphemus | reverse complement strand
TCTTTATCTTGTCGCGGTCAACAAAAGTTCCTTGAGTGACCAGGCCGGATGACAAGGTCTTAAACTATGTGGTCAAACAAACCTAATTAATCTAAAGTGTACACGCCAAATGTGTCCACATCGTTGCTTTCAGTGATAAAACTTACTATTCGATCTGACAAGAGGAGCCCAAGAGTTGGCAGTGTTTGCATTTGGTTATCTGTCTTCTCTCAAGACTATCACTTGGCTGTGTGTGCATTTGGTTATCGGTCTTCTCTCAAGACTATCAGTTGGAAGTGTGTACATTTGGTTATCGGTCTTCTCTCAAGACTATCAGTTGGCAGTGTGTGCATTTGATTATCTGTCTTCTCTCAAGACTATCAGTTGGCAGTGTGTGCATTTGATTATCTGTCTTCTCTCAAGACTATCAGTTGGCAGTGTGTGTGCATTTGGTTATCTGTCTTCTCTCAAGACTATCAGTTGGCAGTGT
>NW_013707237.1:0-469 GCF_000517525.1 Limulus polyphemus | reverse complement strand
CCACTTTAAACTTAACAACTTTTATGATACATGCTATAAATCACAGCGATTTACAATCTATCTCTCCGCTGGCTTTCTCTGCCAGGCTTATATACTAATGAAGTGGGCATTTCAAACACACGTGGATTTCCCTGATCATTCGAGAAATTCACGCACATCATGTGACTTCTGCTGTCATAACAATATGATTAACAACCAAGTATGATGTGTGTGCTCCATTACTTAGCATACTTTTTTCATATGTATGTGGCATTATCAAGTGAAATTATATCCCCCCCCCCCCAGGAGTGACAAGATTGGATCTGCAGAACAGCAGGAGGCTCAAACAGGAAATATGTTATTAAGTAAACCTGAGTTCCCAAACCTGACTGAATTTGAGAAAGAAAGAGGCCTGGACACAGTGTAAAACATAATAAAACAATCGTAATTCAAAAATGCAATCAAACCAGTGTGTGTGTGTGTGTGTGTG
>NW_013707236.1:0-469 GCF_000517525.1 Limulus polyphemus | reverse complement strand
TTTTCAGTATAAAAAAATGAATCATTGGGACCCCAGATGGAAGAGTTCTGGGAAAGAAGTAGAGTGATAAAGTTTATCATTTTTTCTGTACACTTGTCTGGAAAAGTCGCATATTTACTTATTTAGATAAAAATTCATTGAAATAGTGAAATTTTGATTCACTCCTATAGTGATTCAGGCAGTTTTTATAAGCTTTACTTTTGCTCAGCCAATACTGTGAAATAGACATTGTTAATATTCATATATTTTAAAGGTGGTTTTAAATGGGCAATATTGATGGCTGCCACTTTGTTTCATCATGATTCCTACTATTAATATTACTGTACTTAATGATAGTTGTTTAACTAAATTTTTAATGTAACTCAGAAAAACCTCATGACATTCACAGAAAATGATGCCTGTAGTGAGAGGGTTAATAGAAAACAGATGTGAAAAGATTAACAGTTGAAATTATGAAAATAATTAAATT
>NW_013707235.1:0-469 GCF_000517525.1 Limulus polyphemus | reverse complement strand
ACTACTATATTGTACAATATTTCACTTACCACACTGTGAATAAAACGACTATATTGAATAAATATTACACTTACCACACTGTGAATAACACGACTATATTGAATAAATATTACACTTACCACACTGTGAATAACACGACTATATTGTACAAATATTGCACTTACCACCCTGTAAATAACACGACTATATTGTACAAATATTACACTTACCACACTGTGAATAACACGACTATATTGTACAAATATTACAGTTAACACACTGTGAATAACAATATTACAGTTAACACACTGTGAATAACACGACTATATTGTACAAATATTACACTTAACACACTGTGAATAACACGACTATATTGTACAAATATTACACTTAACTACACTGTGAATAAAACGACTATATTTAATAAATATTACACTTACCACATTGTGAATAACACTACTATATTGTACATATATTATACTTACCACAC
>NW_013707234.1:0-469 GCF_000517525.1 Limulus polyphemus | reverse complement strand
GGTGTTACTGTATACCTTAAACCTTTACTTGCCCAATCACAGATTGGTGTTGCTGTATAACTTAAACCTTTACTTGCCCAATCACAGATTGGTGTTGCTGTATAACTTAAACCTTTACTTGCCCAATCACAGATTGGTGTTGCTGTATAACTTAAACCTTTACTCGCCCAATCACAGGTTGGTGTTACTGTATACAGAAACCAATAACTTAAACCTTTACTTGCACAATCACAGGTTGGTGTTACTGTATACCTTAAACCTTTACTTGCCCAATCACAGATTGGTGTTGCTGTATACCTTAAACCTTTACTTGCCCAATCACAGATTGGTGTTGCTGTATACCTTAAACCTTTACTTGCCCAATCACAGATTGGTGTTGCTGTATACCTTAAACCTTTACTTGCCCAATCACAGATTGGTGTTGCTGTATACCTTAAACCTTTACTTGCCCAATCACAGATTGGTGTTG
>NW_013707233.1:0-469 GCF_000517525.1 Limulus polyphemus | reverse complement strand
TATTAATTTACATTTTTTAAACCAGCAGTTATATTTATTAAGTTACATTTTTAAAACAGTATTTATATTTATTAATTTACATTTTTTTAAACCAGTAGTTATATTTATTAATTTACATTTTTTAAACCAGTAGTTATATTTATTAATTTACATTTTTTAAATCAGCTGTTATATCTATTAATTTACATTGTTTAAATCAGCTGTTATATTTATTAATTTATATTTTTTAAATCAGCTGTTATATTTATTTCTGTGGATACATAGAAGTATATGATATGAGTATTACTGATAAGTAAATACCTTGTTATTTTGAAAGGTCATATAAACTTTAAATTGTTGGGCAGATTTGTTTTAATATATGTGACTATCAAATACATTATCTTCTTGTATGGGATAAATGTATGAGTTGTGTTTCTTTTGTTCTTTAACTTCTAAATAAATAAAAAAGATTTTATAAATAAATATTTAT
>NW_013707232.1:0-469 GCF_000517525.1 Limulus polyphemus | reverse complement strand
CTCACTGGATAGACAGTAAAGGAACATCCTACACTAAATCAGTAAATGTATAACTTAAGAGCATTCACTAAACATATTGGTTTTGTTTGCCACTTGGGTCCTCCGCTGGGACAGGTAAGTCTACGGATTTGCAACGCTAAAATCAGGGGTTCGATTCCACTCGATGGACACAGCAGATAACCCGATGTGGCTTAGCTATAAGAAAAACACACACACAATTGCCAGTTGAATTATACTTTTAGTGTGTATAGTGAGTTGTTAAGCTTACAATAGGCATATCAAAAATACACAATACTAACCAATAAGACAAGATTATGTTAAAACAATCCAGTAGGCTTACCCAACTGTACATAATACTACGTAATACCTTACCACCATTGTAGATTATACTACGTAATACCTTACCCCATTGTAGATTATACTACGTAATACCTTACCCCCATTGTAGATTATACTACGTAATACCTTA
>NW_013707231.1:0-469 GCF_000517525.1 Limulus polyphemus | reverse complement strand
TTTTTTTAAATTATACCTTTTGTAGTTTATTGACAACTGGTAAGAGTTTTAATTTTGTTTGGCTACATATACAGATACACACGTATATGTGTTTTTTATATTAAGGGACGAACAAACTAAATTGTGAACATTCAGTTAGGTGGCGAATTTTATCCTATATCGTTACCAGTTAACGACTTTTTTATCCACTGCGCAATTGTTTAAACCACTCGACAGTTTTTTACCCAACCACTTAGCGGTTTTTCTAAACCACTCTACAATTTTTTACTCAACCACTTAGCGATTTTTCTAAGCCATTCGATAGTTTGCTATCCAACCACTTAGCGTTTTTTTAAATCACTCGGCAGTTTCCCAACCACTTAGCGACTTTTCTAAACCACTCGGCAGTTTTTTACCCAACCACTTAGCGGTTTTCTAAACCACTCGGCAGTTTTTTACCCAACCACTTAGTGATTTTCTAAGCCATTGG
>NW_013707230.1:0-469 GCF_000517525.1 Limulus polyphemus | reverse complement strand
ACTATATACAGTTAACCATTGCATAGCATTTGGTGACAATTCTAAAACAAGTATTTTAAATCTTTAAGCTCCTAAATGATCCCTTATTTATTCTGATAAAGGATTTATTAGTGAGGGTTTATAAAATACAGTAATCTTGATGGTTAAGCTATGTTATATGTTGGGAACTGATATTAATCGCAGAAAGGATTTTATCCAGATTTTCAAAACACACTAAGTGGCAGAAAAATAAATGCATAACATAAAACTTAAAAAAAACTATAAAATATATACATCCATAGAAGTAAATATGCCGCGATGAAGATGCCAACGGAATTCGAACCTGAGATCCCTTATCCTCTAGTCAATCATGCAATCTAACAAAATAACTCTATTACTGACTTTCTGTTACTGCTTTAAATATATATATATATAAATGTATTTGGTTAAATATATAATTTGAGAATTGACCAAAATCTTATAAAGAAAT
>NW_013707229.1:0-469 GCF_000517525.1 Limulus polyphemus | reverse complement strand
AAAACACAAAACTTTATAGTTACGAAAGTCCCCCGTACAACAAATTTAACCATTTTACATAAACACGTTCAAACATACCTCGGTTATGTGACAGACTCCTTGAAAACTCACTCAAATACTATAAGAAAAATAAAAACAAAAACGACCTGATGAACAACTTAGAGAGGTATATCATACATGATGGACAAAATCTGATTATATCAGCCCATAATATGGACAACGCCTTAAAAACGGCAATCCGATATTTTATTTACGCACGCTAAGTAAATAAATCTAGCAATGTGTAAGTCTTGGAAGTATCACCGGATTTAAATAAAACCTCAGCAATCTGGACACAACATCATTAGCGCAGAGCCCGTGAAGACATCTTGCGGTGTAAACTCGACCAGACTACAATACCAAGAAGCAGAAGTTTTTAACAATACAAAGTATCAAAAAATCGTCTTAGAAGGAAAACAAATGAAAACAT
>NW_013707228.1:0-470 GCF_000517525.1 Limulus polyphemus | reverse complement strand
ACAAATAACTTCTCAAGAAAAATGGCCTTAATATACATGACGTGTATTTGCCAGAAGCACTGGTGTCCAAAAAAGTCTGGGAGCCAGAGCAGTCATTGAAGATAGCAGATATTCACTACTTCAGAATCAATGTAGTCGAGAAAATAGGCATAATTATACACTCTGATCGAAAAGAGTGTATAGTAAATGAACTAAAAGAAAAACCTAGGAATAGTGTAGACTAACTAACATTTGATGGGACAGTGTAATCACTGGAGGAAGGTAAGTGTGATACTTGACAGACCTCGCTCAAATGACGATTTTAACTTGTAAAGTATTAAAACCTTCTAGGATGTTTAATGATTAATTATTGAAATAAATAAAAGGTAAATCACAGTAGTTGTAAAATTTTGTTATGTAACTTTATTGCTTGTCATACATATATTGTTTTCAACCTGTACTAACTGTAACATTAATATAAAGTAAAAACA
>NW_013707227.1:0-470 GCF_000517525.1 Limulus polyphemus | reverse complement strand
GCTTAAGTTGAGTTGGAACTGAAAAAAAAACGTATTTATTTAAATATACTGAAACTGACTTTGAACCACAAATGTAATTATTTTTAGATCATGTAAATATTAATGATTGAAATAATTAGCTAAAGTGTCGAGGAAAGCTGTAGATGATTGAGAACTAAGATAGTTATTAGGCTAAACTGTAATTTAGTTGATATGATAAAAGTGGAATATGCAGGTATATCACGAATTTTTTACCCCCATAGTTGACAGACAATCTTTTAATTTGAATTGTCATTTTTCTCCTTTTAGTTATTCACAGGTCGTTGCTCGTGTCTTTTCTTTAAAAGAGATCACTATAGTATGAACAGAAGCAGAGGTCTGTTCTGGTGACTGACCATGGGATTACTTAAAGGTATGACGCATTCTTTGTCGACATGAGAGTGACCCTCTACCATGAGGATAGCGTGTGCACCCGGGGAAAAATAATTTGA
>NW_013707226.1:0-470 GCF_000517525.1 Limulus polyphemus | reverse complement strand
TAGTATCAACAACCATACCATGACCACAGAGAACAGGTAGTATCAACAACCATATCATGACCACAGAGAACAGGTAGTACCAACATGCACAATATGACTACAGAGAACAGGTAGTACCAACATGCACACCATGACTACAGAGAACAGGTAGTACCAACTTGTAGTCCATGACTACAGAGAACAGGCAGTACCAACATGCACACCATGACTACAGAGAACAGGTAGTACCAACATGCACAACATGACTACAGAGAACAGGTAGTACCAACATGCACAACATGACTACAGAGAACAAGTAGTACCAACAACCACACCATGTCTACAGAGAACAGGTAGTATCAACAACCATACCATGACTACAGAGAACAGGTAGTACCAACATGCACACCATGACCACAGAGAACAGGTAGTACCAACATGCACACCATGACCACATAGAACAGGTAGCACCAACAACCATACCATGACCA
>NW_013707225.1:0-470 GCF_000517525.1 Limulus polyphemus | reverse complement strand
CTCTGATCAAGGGCATTAACAACCTGATTGTAAGATGGTAAAACACCACTTGATAAGAATGGAGACTATTTCTATTTAATAACTGTTTTGTTTGGATATACAAGTTGTTCAAGTTTTTTCATCTAAAAAAAGCAACATTATTTTCTGGACGACCTAATACTAATACCTGATTCGGTTGTATCTTTAGTCGTATAAAGTTGAGAATTAATGCTTGTTTTTGGTGGTACAAAACATTAGCAATGAAGACATCAAATGACAAATAATGTCATTTTTTCAAACTTTTATATTTTTGTATAACTTTTTCACGGTTTTTATAAATAAGAATCTTACATCATCACTTAACAGTTCCATGAAGTAACGAGGCCGGTACCTGTCAACCCATAAACCAGTTGACAAGTTTCCAGTCTTCTCATGTGTTTTCTCTAGTCTTTTAGGCTGGTGATCATTTTGCTGGTCAACTCCTGTTGTTA
>NW_013707224.1:0-470 GCF_000517525.1 Limulus polyphemus | reverse complement strand
AATATAATTATACATGTCTTGTTTCACTTCCCTGGGAATATAATTATACATGTCTTGTTTCACTTCCCTGGGAATATAATTATCCATGTCTTGTTTTTATTCCTTGTTTAGTGTTAGTGGTTTTATTACTACAACAATTCCTCACCACTTCTTTTATAATGCTACAGTTTATGGTCTGAACAATTACTATTGATCATGAAGCACAGTTTTGAAAATAGCTGCAGACAAAACTGAAATACCACTGAATAGAGCAGATTTTAAACTATTTATGTCAATATACAGTAAATAATGTGATGTGAATAACTGGAGGTTCTGTACGGATGAACAAAGGTATCAGATGGAAAATTTAGAAGATTTAGGAACAAATCATAGACCTGGGATTATTTTGTAATTTCTTTAGACATTCTTTTCATTTTTGAGGAAATGTATTCATCTTGAATTATATCTGTTCAAAAGTTATGGAGATTTTC
>NW_013707223.1:0-470 GCF_000517525.1 Limulus polyphemus | reverse complement strand
ACTTAGCAGTACTTATTGTAACATTTATAAAGGACAGAATTTAATTACTAACAATCAAAAATTGATAACGTTTAACTGCCAAAAATTAAACCCGAAAAACAAAAGAATCTGAAAGGCGTGACGTATGTTTACAACATTGTTCATCTAGAAACTATCTACACAAAACAATGATACATTAACACAGGTTTCTTTTATTTATATGTTTTTACATTTCTTACAAAACTTCATGTTTATATTGAAATAGTAGAAGAGTCGATGTTCTTCCACAACTTCTTGTAGGACTCGACGACAGTTGCCCTGAAAGAAACAATTTTATGTGTCCATTATATTCGTATGTTGAAGAAACAAAAGTTCATGAAAAACTCAATAAAGCAGCTTCATGATGAGAATAATTAACATAATATGAACAGTAATGTACTCAATAGAGAACTGATAACTTAATATGAACAGTAATGTACTCAATAGAGAAC
>NW_013707222.1:0-470 GCF_000517525.1 Limulus polyphemus | reverse complement strand
TTATGTTATTCCAAGCTTTATGATTTTTACTTTTTTCACTCTATCCCGGGATGTTTTTTTTTCTTTCTTTCTTTCTTCTTGATATTATTACAATAATGGGGTCGACAGTAATCGCTGGACTACTTGGGACTTTCGCCGTGATTCACAGCTCGTAAAGCTGTGGAACTTATACAGTCAAGGCACAAATATGTAATAATTGACGGTCTGGAAGTTGACGGTGGCGCCACGGTGGACAAAATGTGAAAGTGTTACGTAACTATTGTCTTAGTACAAATTCCTGACATACGCTGTATGATAAAAGTCTCAGTAACGAATCGGCGGATGTCTACTTCAGTCGTTCAGTTTTCTTTAACATTTATACATACTACCATACACACGTGTAGTCTACCATACACACACGTGTAGTCTACCATACACACTTGTAGTCTACCATACACACACGTGTAGTCTACCATACACACTTGTAGTCT
>NW_013707221.1:0-470 GCF_000517525.1 Limulus polyphemus | reverse complement strand
CCCCCAACGGCTATACCCCTGAATGTTGCCCAAGACTGATAAAGCTAAGCGTGCTCCAATATAGGAAGGGCTTGGTATTGCGGCTACCCCCTGAATGTTGCCCAAGACTGATAAAGCTAAGCGTGCTCCAATATAGGAAGGTCATTGGAAAATATTGCCCCCCCCCCAACGGCTACGCCCCTGAATGTTGCTGGTAAAGCTAAGCATGTTTACAGTTACGAGAAGTGGATATGTCTGAGGTCCAACCTTATATTCTGTCTCATACTCTCTGTAAACTATGTTATTGTAGTTTTCTAAAAGAGCCAGCACGGACCTAGGGACAAACAAACTCACCGCCCCCCCCTTCTCTCTCTTTTTTAACATTTTTATGAAATTATTAAAAATAATATCCTAAATTAGGACACCAACCAACTCATAAACAATGGAAAACCATAGCAACAGCCGTTTTTAGCTCACAGTATAAACGTTAA
>NW_013707220.1:0-470 GCF_000517525.1 Limulus polyphemus | reverse complement strand
TACTTCCTAGACCAACGTACAGACAAAATAGACAAAACTTGGCATTTTAATTGTTCCATCTGGGATTCCAGTGATTTCTTTCTTGTACTGAAAAGGATACTAGCATATACGTACACACACACACACACACATATATATATATAGTAATGTGCTACTTTGGGTACATAATTCGATTTGAAGATAGATTGGTAAAGATCCTGACGAGTAGCGAAATCAAATCATGTATACGTGTGCCCCAAACTTAGCATTGTTGGTGCACAGAAATATGGCTAATAAAAAGAAAACAAACATGTATAATATTAAAAAAAAATTATAAAGAGAAGTAGGGATCAATATATACATAACTTAGCAAGCTATAGTAATACAGAAAGTTTTAATGCTATAAAAAGTATTGAAACAAGAAAGTGAGAACTACAAAAATGGAGTTACTTAAAATTTTTAAACTTCTAAGTAACTAAGTTTTTGGAGTT
>NW_013707219.1:0-470 GCF_000517525.1 Limulus polyphemus | reverse complement strand
CACAATAGAATGTCATGTGTTGATGGATTCCGCATTTGTTGTCGGTGAATTATCACTCTCTCAAACATTTTTTTTTTTTTTTCCAGTGTGAACGATGTAATTTTCACAGTAATTGGAACATATTATACATTACAGAAGTTTGTGGATCTAATGCTCTTCTGGCATTTATTTTAAATGTCTTTTCCTATGTAAAAGTAATTTATTTTTGCAATGCGTAGGTGTTTGCATGTGCGGAATCGTTTGTCGCAAGTGTTTACCGTCACATCTTTTTTATACTCATAAACACCTATCATGTTAAATGTCTATTGTTTTGTTTTTTGGCGGCTCTCGGCTATATAGTAAGTATACTTTTCGCAGTTACAAAGTGCTTCAGATTTTGATTATTTAAATAATATTTAGTAATGTTTAGCAGTACCGGTATTAATAAGTTTGTAGCATATCGTTATTTTGTAGAAAACCTTTGAAGTCTA
>NW_013707218.1:0-470 GCF_000517525.1 Limulus polyphemus | reverse complement strand
ATTTCGGAGGTTAATTTCTTGTACCTAGGGTGACTTTACACAGTATTATATTGTACCTGTTGTGACTTTACACAATATTATATTATACTTGTGGTGACTTTACACAGTATTATATTGTACCTGTTGTGACTTTACACAATATTATATTATACTTGTGGTGACTTTACACAGTACTGTATTATACCTGTGGTGACATTACACAGTATTATATTGTACCTGTGGTGACTTTATACACTATTATATTATACCTGTGGAGACTTTACATAGTATCATGTTGTACCTGTGGAGACTTTACACAGTACTATGTTATACCTGTGGTGACATTACACAGTATCATATTATACCTGTGGTGATTTTACACAGTATCATGTTGTACCTGTGGTGGCTTTACACAGTATCATGTTGTACCTGTGGTGACTTTACACAGTATCATGTTGTACCTGTGGTGACTTTTAATGGCTGGAGACGGC
>NW_013707217.1:0-470 GCF_000517525.1 Limulus polyphemus | reverse complement strand
CTAGATTAGAACAAATCGAACATTCTTTCGATTGTTTTTACTCTAGATTAGAGAATGTTCGATTTGTTTTTGCTTTTTTACGGTACATAATATTTTTCGTTAAGGTTATAATGTCTCAGTTTTCAGTATTTCATAGAAATAAGCACAATACGATACTTTTCTATTATTTTTGCGTCAAAAAAGCACTTTTTTTCGTTTTTCAAAAAAAATCATATTTTCACCGAAAACATCTTTGTGTTGAAATATGAAGAAAAACAATTTTTTTCAAAATTTGGTAAAAAATATGGGCTATAGCCTTGGCCCCTTGATGTAACACTTCCAAAATGGATATCGTTTCATCAAAATTCCAATAGTTATTCCATAATATGTAATCAAAATCTCGCTTATCTACGACTTACTGTATTTTATTTCTCTCCGGTTATATTCTAAACAAAGAAGAGCTTTAAAAATAAGATTATTCAAATAGAATC
>NW_013707216.1:0-470 GCF_000517525.1 Limulus polyphemus | reverse complement strand
GTTAAGTGTCTTTCTTGTGAGAACTCTTAAGCTGATACCATGTTAAGTGTCTTTCTTGTGAGAACTCTTAAGCTGATACCATGTTAAGTGTCTTTCTCGTGAGAACTCTTAAGCTGATACCATGTTAAGTGTCTTTCTCGTGAGAACTCTTAAGCTGATACTGTGTTAAGTGTCTATCTTGTGAGAACTCTTAAGCTGATACAGTGTTAAGTGTCTTTCTGTGAGAACTCTTAAGCTGATACTGTGTTAAGTGTCTTCTTGTGAGAACTCTTAAGTTGATACAGTGTTAAGCGTCTTTCTTGTGAGAACTCTTAAGCTGATACAGTGTTAAGCGTCTTTCTTGTGAGAACTCTTAAGCTGATACTGTGTTAAGTGTCTTTCTTGTGAGAACTCTTAAGCTGATACTGTGTTAAGTGTCTTTCTCGTGAGAACTCTTAAGTTGATACCATGTTAAGTGTCTTTCTCATAAG
>NW_013707215.1:0-470 GCF_000517525.1 Limulus polyphemus | reverse complement strand
TGTTAGCCTGTAATTATGTCTTGCATTCTTAACCTGTAATTATGTCTTGCATTGTTAGCCTGTAATTATGTCTAGCATTGTTAGCCTGTAATTATGTCTAGCATTGTTAGCCTGTAATTATATCTAGTGTTGTTAGCCTGTAATTATATCTAGCATTGTTAGCCTGTAATTATATCTAGCATTGTTAGCCTGTAATTATATCTAGCATTGTTAGCCTGTAATTACGTCTAGCATAGTTAGCCTGTAATTATGTCTTACATTGTTAGCCTGTAATTATGTCTAGCATTGTTAGCCTGTAATTATGTCTAGTATTGTTAGCCTGTAATTACGTCTAGCATAGTTAGCCTGTAATTATATCTAGTGTTGTTAGCCTGTAATTATATCTTGCATTGTTAGCCTGTAATTATATCTAGCATTGTTAGCCTGTAATTATATTTAGCAATGTTAGCCTCTTTATTAAGATAACGAAC
>NW_013707214.1:0-470 GCF_000517525.1 Limulus polyphemus | reverse complement strand
ATGGTTAATTATCACTGACAGGAATATGTATAAAGCGTCTGTAATGATGGTTGATTATCATTGACAGAAATATGTATAAACCGTCTGTAATGATGGTTAATTATCACTGACAGGAATATGTATAAACCTAAATACTATAGCTTGGTGATATAAAAAATGCATTCCGCGAAAAACATACACAATGACAGGGGGTTGGATTAAGATAAAGGTGTTTTCTTTTTTTCTGGTTACTGACCTGTACTTGACAATAAGGACGGAAAAAAAAGCCCAATGGTTGGCGTGCCCGATTATAGAGCTGAAGTTCCGTGACTTGCGTTATAAAAGTAATTGTCAAATCCAACTATTTGGTCTGTCAAGAGAAGCCCAGTAGTTGGCAGTGGGTGGTGTTGACTGGCTGCCTTCCCTCTAGTCTATCCCTTTAAAATTAGGGATGACTAGCGCTGATAGCCCTTGAGTAATTTTCTGGGAAA
>NW_013707213.1:0-470 GCF_000517525.1 Limulus polyphemus | reverse complement strand
GACAGTTTATCATATGGTACAGTAAACTTTACAGAGACTTAGTGATTAACAGTTTATCATATGGTACAGTAAACTTTACAGAGACTTAGTGATTAACAGTTTATCATATGATACAGTAAACTTTACAGAGACATAGTGATTAACAGTTTATCATATGATACAGTAAACTCTACAGAGACTTAGTGATTAACAGTTTATCATATGGTAAAGTGAACTCTACAGAGACTAGGTGATTGACAGTTTATCATATGGTACAGTAAACTTTACAGAGACTTAGTGATTAACAGTTTATCATATGGTAAAGTGAACTTTACAGAGACTAGGTGATTGACAGTTTATCATATGGTACAGTAAACTTTACAGAGACTTAGTGCTTAACAGTTTATCATATGGTACAGTAAACTTTACAGGGACTTAGTGATTAACAGTTTATCATATGATACAGTAAACTTTACAGAGACTTAGTGATT
>NW_013707212.1:0-470 GCF_000517525.1 Limulus polyphemus | reverse complement strand
AATAACTTGAAACAGACACTATACTGATTGTAAGAAACCAACCTTGTTATCTTGGTTTATTATGTTAACAATAAAATAAACAGACACTATAATGATTGTTAGAAACCGACCTTGTTACTTAAGCTAGATTTATTATGTTAACAGTAACTTGAAACAGACACTATAATGATTGTTAGAAACCGACCTTGTTACTTAAGCTAGATTAATTATGTTAACAATAACTTGAAACAGACACTATACTGATTGTAAGAAACCAACCTTGTTATCTTGGTTTATTATGTTAACAATAACTTGAAACAGACACTATAATGATTGTTAGAAACAACACATGTTATCTAGGTTTATTATGTTAACAATAAAATAAAACAGACACTATAATGATTGTTAGAAACCGACCTTGTTACTTAAGCTAGATTAATTATGTTAACAATAACTTAAAACAGACACTATAATGATTGTTAGAAACAACA
>NW_013707211.1:0-470 GCF_000517525.1 Limulus polyphemus | reverse complement strand
CATTCACTAATCCAGTATTTGAAAAGAATTATTTGAAACAAACAACTAAATTACCAAGACGTACAGGTTTACATCCTGGTGTACATTGCCAGGTCTCCCAACATACATCCGTTAACATGGTATGTTGTGACAAAATGTTTTGGTCTTTGCTTAGAACATAATGAAATAAAATTCTGAAAAGCTCAAACTAATAGAATTTAACAAAGAGAGTTTTGTTTGTAGTTAAGCGCAGCTTTCTCCCAGATAGCCCATTTTTTGGCACAGCGGTATATTTCCAGACTTACAACTCTTGAAACCGGATTTCGATACCTGTGGTGGGCAGAGCTGGGGAGTGGAAGGGGAGAAAAGAGAGATTTCTATATCAGCATGTAATGAATGTACATTTATTTAGAGGAAGTATTTAATTGTCATATCTTTGTTGTAAGTCATTAAGAATATTGTTGTAATATTATGTATTTAATTGAAATAAT
>NW_013707210.1:0-470 GCF_000517525.1 Limulus polyphemus | reverse complement strand
TTTATACAAGGTTAGACTAATGACGCCTGATCTAATTATCTATACAAGGTTAGACTAATGACGACTAATCTAATTATTTATAGAATGTTAGACTAATGACGCCTGATATAATTATCTATACAAGGTTAGACTAATGACGTCTGATCTAATTATTTATAGAAGGTTAGACCAATGACGCCTGATCTAATTATTTATACAAGGTTAGACTAATGACGCCTGATCTAATTATCTATATAAGGTTAGACTAATGACGACTAATCTAATTAGTTATACAAGGTTAAACCAATGACGACTGATCTAATTATTTATAGAATGTTAGACTAATGACGACTGATCTAATTATCTATACAAGGTTAGACTAATGACGACTGATCTAATTATCTATACAAGGTTAGACTAATGACGACTGATCTAATTATTTATAGAACGTTAGACTAATGACGACTGATCTAATTATTTATACAAGGTTA
>NW_013707209.1:0-470 GCF_000517525.1 Limulus polyphemus | reverse complement strand
TACACATTACAGGAATAAGTGTACAGTTTATATACACGTTACAGGAATAAGTGTACAGTTTATATACACATTACAGCAATAAGTGTACAGTTTATATACACATTACAGCAATAAGTGTACAGTTTATATACACATTACAGCAATAAGTGTACAGTTTATATACACATTACAGCAATAAGTGTACAGTTTATATACACATTACAGGAATACGTGTACAGTTTATATACACATTACAGGAATAAGTGTACAGTTTATATACACATTACAGGAATAAATGTACAGTTTATATACACATTACAGGAATAAGTGTACAGTTTATATACACATTACAGGAATAAGTGTACAGTTTATATACACATTACAGGAATAGGTGTACAGTTTATATACACATTACAGGAATAAGTGTACATTTTATATACACATTACAGGAATAGGTGTACAGTATATATTCCTTTTACAGGAATAAATGT
>NW_013707208.1:0-470 GCF_000517525.1 Limulus polyphemus | reverse complement strand
TTCTATTAGATAGGATTCCAAGTCTACTCCACTGGTTACATTTCAACAATGTTCATTAGGTGGATTGCAAGACTACTTCACTGGTTGAATTTCAACAATGTTCTATTAGATGGATTCCAAGTCTACTCCACTGGTTGAATTTCAACAATGTTCTATTAGACGGATTGCAAGACCACCTCACTGGTTGAATTTCAACAATGTTCTATTAGACGGATTGCAAGACTACTTCACTGGTTGAATTTCAACAGTGTACTATTGGATGGATTGCAAGTCTGCTTTCCTGGCTGAATTTCAACAATGTTATGTTAGATGGATTGTAAGACTACTTCACTGGCTGAATTTCAACAGTGTACTATTGGATGGATTGTAAGACTACTTCACTGGCTGAATTTCAACAATGTTCTATTAGACGGATTGCAAGTCTGCTTTCCTGGCTGAATTTCAACAATGTTATGTTAGATGGATTGTAA
>NW_013707207.1:0-470 GCF_000517525.1 Limulus polyphemus | reverse complement strand
AATAACCATTTCACAAATTTCTAGTTCTGTTTTACATAAACTAAATTCTTTTAACTACTATTTTACATAAGATAAAATGCTTTAACTACTATTTTATGTAAGATAAAATTCTTTTAACTACGATTTTACGTAAGATAAAATGCTTTTAACTCCTATTTTATGTAAGATAAAATGCTTTTAACTACTATTTTACGTAAGATAAAATGCTTTTAACTCCTATTTTATGTAAGATAAAATGCTTTTAACTCCTATTTTACGTAAGATAAAATGCTTTTAACTACTATAAAGGGGCTATTGTTAGGAGGTTGATAACCAGCCAGTAGAAATAAATTGGTTTTGATAAAGGGGCTATGGTTAGGAGGTTGATAACAAGCCAGTAAATTGGCTTTGATAAAGGGGCTATGGCTAGGAGGTTGATAACTAGCCAGTAGATTGGTTTTGATAAAGGGGCTATGGCTAGGAGGTTGATA
>NW_013707206.1:0-470 GCF_000517525.1 Limulus polyphemus | reverse complement strand
GTTATTCTCATATTAATTGTATTGTTTTTCTTTTTTTGAATCCCAGTACCTTTGGTACATCTGTTTCTTACAGTTATTTTATCCCAGTACCTTTGGTACATCTGTTTCTTAGAATTATTTTATCCCAGTACCTTTGGTACATCTGTTTATTGGACTTATTTTATCCCAGTACTTGTAGTACATCTGTTTCTTAGAGTTATTTTTATCCCAGTTCCTTTGGTACATCTGTTTCTTAGAGTTATTTTATCCCAGTACCTTTAGTATATCTGTTTCTTAGAGTTATTTTATCCAAGTTACATTGGTACTTCTGTTTCTTAGAGTTATTTTATCCCAGTACCTTTAGTATATCTGTTTCTTAGAGTTGTTTTATCCCAGTACTTGTAGTACATCTGTTTCTTAGAGTTATTTTTATCCCAGTACTTGTAGTACATCTGTTTCTTAGAGTTATTTTTATACCAGTTCCTTTAGTG
>NW_013707205.1:0-470 GCF_000517525.1 Limulus polyphemus | reverse complement strand
CTCTTACTATGTCATTTGGTAAGCACGTGAAGTCTATTTATATGACAGCCTACCTTAAGATATTATTAACAATAGAAGTTTATCAAGGAACGCAATACATGAATTTAAATTCAAGAGTTACTGGACTGAAAAACAGAATGATTTACTTTCCTCAATATACACGTACCTGCTTAATTAACACACACTTTAAAAGTGAGTTATTCTTTTTTTTTGGAAACAAAAAAGAGATAAGCGTAACTAAAATACTCGTAAAAAAGTTTACTGAACACGGACTTATTTATTGATTGATTTATACGCTTAAAGAGTTTAGCACCCGCTAAAGCACGTGCTCTTCATCCTCCAAGAATGGAGTCTTGCCGCTGCACGTTTATCGGTGTGCAGTCAAGGTAGCATGGAGCCGTCTCTAATTCCTAACCAACGACTGCATAGGGGGAAGAGTAACCAGCAGTCAGCAAACACTTTTTACTTTG
>NW_013707204.1:0-470 GCF_000517525.1 Limulus polyphemus | reverse complement strand
GATACTTCGTTTCCAGAGATAAGAGTGAATGGTAAAACACACCCAGACGAACTTTAGAAGTATTATCAGGTAGTCTGTTCTCACGGTATTTTATATCATGAACTTTGACTTTTCTATAGCTTCGTTAAATCTAACTTCATGCATTGATAAAAGCGAGCACTGGTTGTGGCACAGCTAGTTCCAATGAATTTTGAAAACACTTAAGCTATCAGTTTATTGTTAATTTATATTCTAATAACACCAAAATTGTTAGTATTGTATATTATTTTATATTGAAAAAGAAATTCTATCCTTAAGATGAATTTGAAAAAGGAGCTAAAGTTACTTTGGGAATACTTAACCAGATGTTTGCCATTTAATTCAAACTTAGTTTATATTGTAACCGCAGTATTAGTAATGTTGTAAGCAGAATGCGTTTGTTTTCATTGTAACACTAGTATTAGTAATGTTGTAAGCAGAATGCGTTTGTT
>NW_013707203.1:0-470 GCF_000517525.1 Limulus polyphemus | reverse complement strand
GAATATTATGTATATTACATAGTGTCTAATTAGAATAATTAGTAACTCTTCCGGTGTTGACTTAAACTAAAATACTGCTATTGGTAAATCACATACAAATAAAATGGTGTCTCATCTTCAATTGTAAAACAAAAGTGAGTACTGTTGAATTATATTTCTCTCACCTTAGTGGACAGTGAAAACTTTGATTATAAGATGTAGCTGCGTTACTCTGACCTCAGAATTTATATATAATACGCATCCAGAAATACCTGTTGGGACACATGTAACCCACGAACAACACCTGTTAGGACACATGAAACCCAGAAACAATCCCCGTTTGGATGCATGAAACCCAGCAACAATCCCCGTTGGGACGCATGTAACCCAGCAACAATCCCTGTTGGGACACATAAAACCCAGCAACAATCCTCGTTTGGATGCATGAAACCCAGCAACAATCCCCGTTGGGACGCATGTAACCCAGCAAC
>NW_013707202.1:0-470 GCF_000517525.1 Limulus polyphemus | reverse complement strand
GTTTAATATATTGTCGAAATTTACGCGCTGACGAGTGTAATAGAGTGCAAAGCTCAACAATACATTACACTCATACTCGTGAAAATAATGTTCAACAGTATATTTCGTTCAAATTCGTGAGCGCATTGAGCTAATCTAGGATTATTCTAATCCTAGTGCTTTCTGGGAAGGAGGGTAAACGTTTGAATGATGCTTTAATAGGATACAAAAGCAGTTATTTTGAAAAATTTTTTTACAAATTAACGCTCTAGTATTATCAATATTATTTATTTTTAACCGCGCATTTTAAGTAGAGAACCAATCAGGATTAAGTTTGCATTTTATTTTTTTTGGGGGGGGAGAGGGAGGGAAAGGCACAAATACCAAAAAATGTTTACGGTGGGGCGTGAGTAAAAAAATTTTGAGAACCCCTGGCATAGAACATTCACGAATAATCTCTAAAGCGGAACCTTGAATACCGTATTTTTCGG
>NW_013707201.1:0-470 GCF_000517525.1 Limulus polyphemus | reverse complement strand
CACGATGCCACATCTACGTTATTGAGGTTAAGTAGATTTTATAAACATGTCATTACAGTCCACGTTGCCACATCTAGTTTTTGTGGTTAAGTATATTATATTAAGATGTCATGAAAGTCCACGTTACCAAATCTAGTTATTGAGGTTATGTATAATATATTAGTATATTATTACAGTCCTTATTGCCACATCTAGTTATCGAGAGTATGTATATTACATTTACATGTAATTACAGTCCACGTTACCACATCTAGTTATTGAGGTGAAGTATATCATTTAAAACAATTTTGGATCATGCACATGTCATAACAGTCCATCTTGCCACATCTACTTATTGAGGTTAAGTATATTCCATTAACATGTCATTACAATCTTCGTTACTACCTCTCGTTATTGAGGCTAAGTAGATTATATTAACATGTCATTACAGTCAACGTTGCCACATCTAGTTATTGTGGTTAAGTATATTA
>NW_013707200.1:0-470 GCF_000517525.1 Limulus polyphemus | reverse complement strand
AAACATAACTTCGATGCTTGTTTTGTGTAATTTGTTTTACGGCAAAACTTCTAGATGAAACAGTTGGAAACTTGAAATAAATTTTCCATAAATTATGTAGCCGATGCGAATATGAAATATAATCATTATATATTTGTATGAATCCAAAGTTTTTTAAGATTGGAAAATATGTCGTTCTAACATTTTTTTAAGAAACAATTTTGAAATGCTTACCTTTTTTTATATACCTTACTCACTGAAATATTACTTCTTACATTTTTATATACCTTACTCACTGAAATATTACTTCTTACATTTTTATATACCTTACTCACTGAAATATTACTTCTTACATTTTTATATACCTTACTCACTGAAATATTACTTCTTACAATTTTTTATATACCTTACTCACTGAAATATTACTTCTTACATTTATATATACCTTACTCACTGAAATATTACTTCTTACATTCTTCTAAAACTTTCGC
>NW_013707199.1:0-470 GCF_000517525.1 Limulus polyphemus | reverse complement strand
CACAACGGCTTTTATCACATTCTTCTGCTCATGTTGCACAACTGTTTATTACAACTATACAGTAAGTAAATGTATTTAATTTAATACGTGACATTACTTTGGTATTTCAGACAGCGTAAAAAAAAAACTACAGGCTGTTATCTTTCTACGGACATTTCTCGTGACGACTTGAGGACGTAATATATATATATATATATATATATTTGACATATGTTACAGAACCGAGACGAATATGATTCGTTTAAATCGTAAAGTCTTAAACGACCCCTAACGTTAACGAATGTATGTATAATAATAGTTCATTGTTGGCTGATTTATTAACGTCAATATGTTGTAAAAACAAATATGTAGCGAATTTTATTTAATATTATCAATTTTTACTTTACTTGAATGAAGTAACACGTATGATGCGAATTATAATATTTTTTAATAATAATAATAATATTACGATTATAATATTTACAATTTCC
>NW_013707198.1:0-470 GCF_000517525.1 Limulus polyphemus | reverse complement strand
TTGTAAATAACCAATGTTTAAAATATAAAACACCAGGTATATTGTAAATAACTAATGTTTAAAATATAAAACACCAGGTATATTGTAAATAACCAATGTTTAAAATATAAAACACCAGGTATATTGTAAATAAACTAATGTTTAAAATATAAAACAACAGGTATATTGTAAATAAACAATGTCTAAAATATAAAACAACAGGTATATTGTAAATAACCAATGTTTAAAATATAAAACACCAGGTATATTATAAATAACCAATGTTTAAAATAAAAAACACCAGAACGGATTTTCATCTGTTTAGTGTCTTCACTTCACAAATTTTTACAAGGAACTGACTGACCCACTTCTGATGAACTTTGGTAGATGAACTCAGATGGAACCCTTAATGATTGACATCAAATGAAAAAGAAATCTGAGAAATGGTTCAAGTTTAGAAACCATTAAAATTTTAAATACACAAAGATGTT
>NW_013707197.1:0-470 GCF_000517525.1 Limulus polyphemus | reverse complement strand
CGAAAAATACGGTATTTAGTATTTGTATAAAAGTACTTGGCTGAAAGTAATACTAATAGAAAGAGTATTCTGGTCGAATATATGCGGAACAGTAATCTGAAATTATTTTTAAATAATTTTTATATGACTATTTTCTACAAGAGGGAGCTAAAACATAAACCACTATCAAGTCAGTAAAACTGTAAACTGTAAATAGAATTTTATAAATACTTGCGACGAACTTTCGTGCTTGAAAATAATTCTAGTTATTAGTTGCTATTTTTTTAGAATAATTTTATAAATAGCTACACACCTTTTTTGTGTTCTATGAGATTTGCGTGTCTTGAACCTTTTTAACCAATATTCAATTCGATTAAAATTAGAAATAGAATTAGCAAAAAAATATTTTATACTTATTAAGGGTTTTTACACGTTGAGGCTATCGAAGACCGCTTTTCCAGCTTCACTCTTCACAGTGAGAACTGGTAATG
>NW_013707196.1:0-470 GCF_000517525.1 Limulus polyphemus | reverse complement strand
CGTAACAAATCAAACGAAACTAATATTAATCATTTCCATGTGTATCAGGCCCGCAGGAATTCGGACTCGGCATATAGTAGCGGTAGTTGTTAGCCTAATCGGGTTAGTACTATAACCAACTGATGTTACCAGCTGAAGTTTACTTCCCTATAAATCTAATGGATAAACGTACACAAATTCTTAAATTTAAAATACGTTACGTGCGGCACATTAATCTTCTCTTCCCCAAGGATTTCAATCGATCCTTGATCCCGATTTCTACTAGACAACACTGATTTCATCATAGCTTATTACTTATGAATACATCGGATTTACGGTAATACCACCGTATATGAGACGAAGTATTAGTGGAAGACGTTCTAGTCAGGGGATCGCTAAAGCCACACCTTAAACTTAATCTTCTGGAATCGTGCGAGTTATCTTACAGACCTAGAGTTTTCTGCAACATATCGCATGTAACACCATTTCTC
>NW_013707195.1:0-470 GCF_000517525.1 Limulus polyphemus | reverse complement strand
GTTTATATACACTTTATATTCCCTAAATAAAACTGGTTTTTATACACTTTATATACCCTAAATAAAACTGGTTTATATACCCTAAATAAAACTGGTTTATATACACTTTATATTCCCTAAATAAAACTGGTTTATATACACTTTATATACCCTAAATAAAACTGGTTTATATACCCTAAATAAAACTGGTTTTTATATACTTTCAGCTATCATTTCAACCTTATGCCCTAGAATAGTTAAGTTCCTTCGTTTAGTTCATAACTAATATTTTCATGGTCTACTATCACAATGACCATACAGTAATCGGATTTATTTGGTATTGTATCATTACCACGACACAGTAATAATATTTATTTGGTATTGTATCATCACTACGACATAGTAATAATATTTATTTGGTATTGTATCATCACTACGACACAGTAATAATATTTATTTGGTATTGTATCATCACTACGACACAGTAATAA
>NW_013707194.1:0-470 GCF_000517525.1 Limulus polyphemus | reverse complement strand
TGTTTTGCAAAACAAGTTTTGTGTGTTTGGTAAATATAACATTTTTTTCCCTATAAAAACAAAAGAGCTTATTGTGTGTTGTTTTTCACGCAAATATTGACCAAATTATATAATATCGCATTTTCAAAACACCAACTTTCAAATCAGAAACAATGGAGCTCAAAAATATCCCCAAATATTAGTAGGAACACATTTCTATGATCCCTCGGTGGGACAGCGGTAAGTCTATGGACTTCCAACGCTTAAAGTTCGGGATTTATTCCCCACGATGGACACATCAGATAGCCCAATGAGGCTTTGCTCTAAAAGAAACATTTCTGTGGCGGTGACTAAGTTAAAAGTGCGCGACATTTTTAATGTTAACCTGTGGCCGTTACCCATTAATAACCCTAAATCTATCACGTCTGGAAATAGGGCTTATATGTCCATTTCTGAAGAGGGGACGTTTAAAAAATTGAAATCAACTGTGT
>NW_013707193.1:0-470 GCF_000517525.1 Limulus polyphemus | reverse complement strand
CACCATAATATAAAACGGCAGTCAATTAGAGTTACACCATAATATAAAACGGCAGTTAATTAGAATTATACCATAAAATAAAACAGTGGTCAAAAGTTATACCATAAGATAAAACAGTGGTCAATTACAGTTATACCATATGCTAAAAACGGCAGATATTACAGTCATACCATAATATAAAACGGCAGTCAATTAATTATTTTTAGCCAATGGAGTAAATAAAACAATGTAAGTTGGTATCATTTTCAGTTAGATATTTCAAAGAAAAATATTTAAATCAATTTTACACGTTAGGCTTAAGCTACTTGATTTATCATTACACACGGCAATTAAAGAAAAAGAAACCAAGAGTATTTGTACGTATGCATGAAATAAATCAAATAATATGTCAACAGATCTATAAAAACTGGTGGATTTCTTCATTCTCAATCATTATTGTTGTCGTCTGAATTACTCATAAATAAACAACA
>NW_013707192.1:0-470 GCF_000517525.1 Limulus polyphemus | reverse complement strand
GGTATTAGTATATACTAAATATACTAGTATATACTCAATAGTCATAGTGATATTTGAACGTCAGGGGTTAGTATATACTTGAAAGCTCATTAGTCATAGTGATATTTGAACGTCAGGGGATTAGTATATACCTGAGAGCTTAATAGACACTGCCATATTTGAAAGTCATGAAGTTTATATACATTTGAAAGCTTAACAGACGTAATCAGATTTGAATGTAAGGGGGTTAGAATATACTTGAGAGCTTAAGACAGTCGTATTTGAAAGTCAGGAAGTTAGTGTATACTTGAGAGCTTAATAGAAACAGTTTTATTAGGAAGTCAGGAAGTTAGTGTATACTTGAGAGCTTAATAGAAACAGTTTTATTAGAAAGTCAGAAAGCTAGTGTATACTTGAAAGCTTAATAGAAACAGTTTTATTAGGAAGTCAGGAAGTTAGTGTATACTTGGTAACTTAATAGAAACAATTTT
>NW_013707191.1:0-470 GCF_000517525.1 Limulus polyphemus | reverse complement strand
ATATTTGTTTATATAGAAAGTTGCTACTAACAGAACTACAATATATTTGTTTATATACAAAGTTGCTACTAACAGAACTACAAGATATTTGTTTATATAGAGAGTTGCTGCTAACAGAACTACAATATATTTGTTTATATAGAAAGTTGCTACTAACAGAACTACAATATATTTGTTTATATACAAAGTTGCTACTAACAGAACTACAAGATATTTGTTTATATAGAGAGTTGCTGCTAACAGAACTACAAGATATTTGTTTATATACAAAGTTGCTACTAACAGAACTACAAGATATTTGTTTATATAGAGAGTTGCTGCTAACAGAACTACAAGATATTTGTTTATATAGAAAGTTGCTGCTAACAGAACTACAAGATAATTGTTTATATAGAAGTTGCTGCTAACAGAACTACAATATAACTGTTTATACAGAAAGTTGCTGCTAACAGAACTACAAGATATTTGTT
>NW_013707190.1:0-470 GCF_000517525.1 Limulus polyphemus | reverse complement strand
CCATACTCGTCCATATGTGGACTTCAGTTTTGCTTATTCAATGGTCATCAACACAGATCAGGTCAGTACAATTAGACCTCTTATTATGGTGATGTGTAGATAATATTTGTGGGGTTTGTTAGTCCTTTTTAACTCACTATATAGTATCCTGAATTTATCATCTTACAAGTTTTGTTTCAGGCATATCTGGCACAATATATCATCTTCATTTTCACTAACCCTCTCTAGATTGATACTTAAGTTGACTTACAGTTAATTTGAGCCAATTAACACTTATAAGTATGCTAGCATTGGAGTTAAAAATTTATTCATTTTATTACAGCTTAGTTCACGTCGTCATTTTTTATGGTAGCACTGATGGCATACATTTTCCAAGATTATTTATAACTGAAACTCGGCGATTTTTGTCAGGGTTGATTTCTTACTTCCTTAAACCACTTTTATTATCCATTATTGCTGAATATTTTATC
>NW_013707189.1:0-470 GCF_000517525.1 Limulus polyphemus | reverse complement strand
CCATGAAAGTTTAACACACACTTACTTTCTAATTCTTAAACATATTCAACAAATAGCATGCAAAGTGTAAATGAAATTTACATGGCATTCCAAAATGGCATACCTATTTACATATGAGATGTAAAACTGTTTACCAAATGTTTTCACTAGTAACTATTAAAAAGGATAAAATATGCAGAGTATAATACAATACTATGCATATAAAGTATACAATTAGAACAGAGGCACACAAAACACAACTATGGTTAAATAGTCAATGTCTAAAATATCTTTAAAATTACTGAATAAGGTAAAATTTGAATGAATTGGAACAGAAATGTTATACTTAATATATTTAAAAATCATGAGCATGAAATATGAGCATTTTTTTTTTTTGCTAAAAATTGAAAACTTAGGAAATTTCCAAAATAGCAGCAATTATGAGAAACATTGCTTTGAAGTAGAAAATCCAAGTATCTAAAAACATACAA
>NW_013707188.1:0-470 GCF_000517525.1 Limulus polyphemus | reverse complement strand
AAGAGAATACGTAACTTACTGCTCGTATTTCATAAGAGAATACGTAACTTATTGCTCGTATTTCACAAGAGAATACGTAACTTATTGCTCGTATTTCACGAGAGAATACGTAACTTACTGCTCGTATTTCACAAGAGAATACGTAACTTATTGCTCGTATTTCACGAGAGAATACGTAACTTACTGCTCGTATTTCACAAGAGAATACGTAACTTATTGCTCGTATTTCATAAGAGAATACGTAACTTATTGCTCGTATTTCACAAGAGAATACGTAACTTATTGCTCGTATTTATAAAGCGTTACATCGTGTCAAAGAAGAAAACGAGTTTCTTAATAATCTTATTAAAACATGACAGTTAATTTTATTACTAACTTCTACACATATTTTAATACAAACTATTCCACGTTTCAAAACTAACTTCTACGGATACTTCAACGGCAGGACAGGCGTTGTCTTTTTTTGAATG
>NW_013707187.1:0-470 GCF_000517525.1 Limulus polyphemus | reverse complement strand
GTCAGAATGTTGAAGGAAGACGTCAGAATGTTAAAGGCAGATGTCAAAATGTTAAAGATAGGTGTTAGAATGTTGAAGGCAGGTGTCAGAATGTTGAAGGAAGACGTCAGAATGTTAAAGGCAGATGTCAGAATGTTAAAGATAGGTGTTAGAATGTTAAAGGCAGGTGTCAGAATGTTGAAGGAAGACGTGAGAATGTTGAAGGTTAGGTGTCAGGCTGTTGAAGGTCAGTGTTAGGAGTGTCGAAGTCAGGTGTTACAATGATGAACAATACCCATTGTCCTCGAATAGCGATCTCTTAGTGGTAGAGACGAAGATAAGAGTTCACATGATCCTACCACAAGGGTTTTATATTATTTTTACTTTGTTACCCTTGTGTTAAAAACTTCCTACGAGTTGTTGTTGGTGTGATACGGTACTCCGTGTTTTTAGTTTGTTACCCTTGTGTTAAAAACTTCCTTCTTGTTGGT
>NW_013707186.1:0-470 GCF_000517525.1 Limulus polyphemus | reverse complement strand
CCTATACATATAGTGTAAACGTATAAGTACATAAATGTACCTATACATATAGTGTAAACGTATAATTACGTAAATGTACCTGTGTATATAGTGTAAACGTATAATTACGTAAATGTACCTGTGTATATAGTGTAAACGTATAATTACGTAAATGTACCTGTGTATATAGTGTAAACGTATAATTACGTAAATGTGCCTAGTGTATACAGTGTAAACGTATAATTACGTAAATGTGCCTGTGTATACAGTGTAAACGTATAATTACGTAAATGTGCCTGTGTATACAGTGTAAACGTATAATTACGTAAATGTGCCTGTGTATACAGTGTAAACGTATAATTACGTAAATGTGCCTGTGTATACAGTGTAAACGTATAATTACGTAAATGTGCCTGTGTATACAGTGTAAACGTATAATTACGTAAATGTGCCTGTGTATACAGTGTAAACGTATAATTACGTAAATGTGC
>NW_013707185.1:0-470 GCF_000517525.1 Limulus polyphemus | reverse complement strand
CTTAAGTCGAAATTTGATGTTAAATGAATTTCCAATAAATGCTAGAGAGGTTACTGCAAGTAAAAAAGAAAATGGAAATATATTACATCGAAATGAATCGACATATTTGTACTAACGTCTATGACTTTGAAACCGTTTTAGCACATTTCCCTGAAGATCAAGCTTTCTATGTGAATCACTATTTGAAAAGAAAGTTACAGCTGGTAATGCCATCTATGAAATACCGTGTTATATGTTATCGTATGTGTTTTACAAAGAACGATGGTATGATTCAGTTTGCAATGAGTCAAATCTTTTACCTTATGATAAATGGATTAACTTAGAATCAGTTATTACCTATTTGGCTTCCAAACACAGAACCTTTAGTAAGATCGCTTATCCATTTGAATTCGTGGTTTTTCAAACCAGCTTATGGAAATTTAAGAAACAAAGAAATGGAAAAATCTGTTTTATATTTATATAAAGAGAGG
>NW_013707184.1:0-470 GCF_000517525.1 Limulus polyphemus | reverse complement strand
AAACGAACTGTACACAGTATAGCTATACCGACCGTGTACAGAAAAATGAGACATGGATCTACCCTGACTTCGAAAGACATAAACCAATGTCTATTGCTTTTCTAACTACAAGTCAGAAATCTTCCTGGAGAGATGAAAATTTGAATACTACTATAGCAGTGTACTTACCACAGTAGTTATCTATCGTTTACCGAGCAGACTTCATTCCTCAGAATGTAGAAATGTCTAGCTATACTCAGCCACCTATAAAGAGTTTAAGAGATATCGTGCTTATTCATACGTATTTATACTTTATTATTTTTATATAAATCTTTCACATCTTATATATTTATCTTTCCAACCGTGCACACTGAAAGGGTATACTACTCTCCGTTATCTATATCGGACGGCCTAGTGTTTAGGGCACTCGACTAGCAATCTGTAGGTCGCGGGATCGAAAACCGTCGCTATACATGTTGGCCTTTCAATTA
>NW_013707183.1:0-470 GCF_000517525.1 Limulus polyphemus | reverse complement strand
GTTTTAGGGGCTACAGATCTGTCAAGACTATTAGAAGTCTTGTTTTGGGAGTTAAAGATCTTTCAAGACTACTGGAGGTCTTGTTTTAGGAGATAACGATCTGTCAAGACTACTGGAGGTCTTGTTTTAGGAGTTAAAGCTCTGTCAAGACTACTGGAGGTCTTGTTTAAAGAGTTAAAGATCTGTCAAGACTACTGGAGGTCTTAGATCTTTAACTCCTAAAACAAGACCTCCAGTAGTCTTGACGGTTTAGGGGCTACAGATCTGTCAAGACTATTAGAAGTCTTGTTTTAGGAATTAAAGATCTGTCAAGACTACTGGAGGTCTTGTTTTAGGAGTTAATGATCTGTCAAGACTATTAGAAGTCTTGTTTTGGGAGTTAAAGATCTGTCAAGACTACTGGAGGTCTTGTTTTAGGGGCTACAGATCTGTCAAGACAATTAGAAGTCTTGTTTTAGAAATTAAAGATC
>NW_013707182.1:0-470 GCF_000517525.1 Limulus polyphemus | reverse complement strand
CTCTGATTCTAGCCCGACTGCATTATGGCTCTAGCGCAGTTTATTTAGCTCGTTCCAAAGTTTCGATGTGATTGTCCAATTTAAGGGTTTAACCCTGACATTTGTCTTAACTCTAAGCAGAAGGGCCGTTGAAAAATCTAAACAAATCATCGTTATCGCGAGATGAAAGGAGAATATGTCAAAGTTGAATACTAATTATATTGACTATGTAGTTCGTGCAAAGAAATAACTAAAACAGATAATAAAAAGTTGTCATAGGCTGACCTAAATGTTTGCAAGTCGATCAAATGAGCTTATTATTGAAAGCAATGGAAGACTAAATCATTACTTAAGCCTAGAAAATTAATAAAGTAAATTTCATTAATATAATGAAATGTTAATAGTCATGCCGGTGTTGACACTTGGCTACTTAAAGCGTATTTGCACAGATTTAGAACTACCCCTTTCCTGAATCCTTACCACAGGTCTAG
>NW_013707181.1:0-470 GCF_000517525.1 Limulus polyphemus | reverse complement strand
CAGAAAGTACAACAAATGGTTAATGTCACCATCTTGATTCATTCAGACGAATATGTTAAAGGTACACTTGATTCATGTACTCTTGTAATAAAGCTACAACCCTATCAAAGCTTTTCTTCTCAAGTTGTTCACTCAGAAAGTACAACAAATGGTTAATGTCACCATCTTGATCATTCAGAAGAATATGTTGATGGTACACTCGATTCATTTGCTCTTTTAATAAAGCTACAACCCTATCAAAGCTTCTTTTCTCAAGTTGTTCACTCAGAAAGTACAACAAATGGTTAATGTCACCATCTTGATCATTCAGAAGAATATGTTGATGGTACACTCGATTCATTTACTCTTGTAATAAAGCTACAACCCTATCAAAGCTTTTCTTCTCAAGTTGTTCACTCAGAAAGTACAACAAATGGTTAATGTCACCATCTTGATCATTCAGAAGAATATGTTGAAGGTTCACTTGATTC
>NW_013707180.1:0-470 GCF_000517525.1 Limulus polyphemus | reverse complement strand
ATAATTACAAGAAATAGTTTTTATCAAACAAAGTTTCGTTTTAATGCTTCGAATTATGCATACATCACAAATCTTAACACAAAGAATCTGTTAGTGATTCAAACAATACAATATCTGTTTCTACAGTCGGATTAGTGTACTCCGTACTAAACAGTTTATACCAATACAATATCTATTTCTACAGTCGGATTAGTGTACTCCGTACTAAACAGTTTATACCAATACAATATCTGTTTCTACAGTCGGATTAGTGTACTCCGTACTAAACAGTTTATAACAATACAATATCTGTTTCTACAGTCAGATTAGTGTACTCCGTACTAAACAGTTTATAACAATACAATATCTGTTTCTACATACTGATTACTGTACTCTGTACTAAACAGTTTATAACAGTACAATATCTGTTTCTACAGTCGGATTAGTGTACTCCGTACTAAACAGTTTATAACAATACAATATCTGTTTCT
>NW_013707179.1:0-470 GCF_000517525.1 Limulus polyphemus | reverse complement strand
CTTGGTCCTGCTTGAATTTATAACTAATTATCACTACAAGAAGAGTTTCTGTTATTAGTGTTCCAGAGTCTTGGTCCTGCTTGAATTTGGAAACTCTCCCTTTAGCAAAGGAATTAATGATATTTTGTTCTATATGAAGTAATTTTTGCTGTTTACAGTCACAGTTGCTTTATTTTGTTCTATATGAAGTAATTTTTGCTGTTTACAGTCACAGTTGCTTACTTTTTTTATGGCACGCTCATACATCACACTACACATACTCTGATTAACATTTAGCATGGTTTTCACAGACTTGAACAAATAAGAGTTTATGACGTCTCGCTGATATTTTTTGTTCTAATTCTGTTTAATATTTTTTTGGAAATGAGTAATACCGTCCTTTTCAAGAACCCTTCTGCTTCTTTTTCTTTGATTTACTCTGTGTTTCCTTATAGTGAATTTAATCATTTCATTTTAGTTTACAGTTGTAC
>NW_013707178.1:0-470 GCF_000517525.1 Limulus polyphemus | reverse complement strand
CCCAAAAAGCTTTTCTTTTGTGAAACATCTTCACCAATATTGTCCACTGCTGGACATTAAACTTGCGAACCTTGTATTCGGCGCCCCCTGTCCCTGTAAAACTGACGGGAACTGCTAATTGCGATGCTGATTTTGGCGCTCCTTGGGTTGGGCGCCCCCTGTAGGGGCACACGCCGCCCACCTCTACGACCGGCCCCGTGATTCTCTACATTCTTGCTGTCCAGTCCCCAATAATAATAATAATTACATTTTGTTGAGGTGTTTAATATTTGTCGCGTGCATGTTGATGCCAGCCTTGGATACCACTGTTTAATATGATGACGGTACACATACACGTGTATAATCCACATGCAACAACAAGGTTTAACTAGTATCATTGGTTTATCGCGTGCATGTTGATGCCAGCCTTGGATACCACTGTTTAATATGATGACGGTACACATACACGTGTATAATCCACATGCAAACAA
>NW_013707177.1:0-470 GCF_000517525.1 Limulus polyphemus | reverse complement strand
GACATACCGTTGTGCCACTGTTCCTTTAATAAATGGTTAAAAAAATAGTTCTATTGATCAACATGTCTAAAATAATTTAATTAGTTTGTTGTGAGTCCTGCTCACATACTACCGAAAAAGAAATATTAATTAAGTAATGTAACCTACAAAACATAATAATATCTCAAAAACTTTGATGAAAAAATATTACAATAGTAAGAATAAGGGGGGAAAAATTAAATGCAACAAGAGAGTAAGTTTAGGTTTAATTTGCTGAACTTATTTTCAAATCGTTATCTTACGGTAACGAGTCGTTTGTAAACAGTCTTGAGATCACCTCCTTTCTGCATGGAGATGATCCGAAGATGGTCTTCTTCGTTTACCCAGACTAAGAAGGTTTTGGCATCATTGTGGAAAATACCCCTTCCAGTAGGCCAATATCGGCATGCATTGGCTGTTTGGAGAAATCTGAGAAGAGAAAAAAAATTATT
>NW_013707176.1:0-470 GCF_000517525.1 Limulus polyphemus | reverse complement strand
GCTTAAATATTACTTATTAAATATTGAAGCAGCCTTGTTAGGTTCATAACCATTTGTTACAACCTACACAAGATAAAGATGCTTAAATATTACTTATTAAATATTGAAGCAGAATTGTTAGGTCCATTACCATTTGTTACAAGATGAAGATACTTAAATATTACTTATTAAGTATTGAAGCAGCCTTGTTAGGTCCATAACCATTTGTTACAACCTACACAAGATAAAGATGCTTAAATATTACTTATTAAATATTGAAGCAGCATTGTTAGGTCCATTACCATTTGTTACAAGATGAAGATACTTAAATGTTACTTATTAAATATTGAAGCAGCCTTGTTAGGTCCATAACCATTTGTTACAAACTACACAAGATAAAGATACTTAAATATTACTTATTAAATATTGAAGCAGTCTTGTTAGGTCCATAACCATTTGTTACAAGATGAAGATACTTAAATATTATTTAT
>NW_013707175.1:0-470 GCF_000517525.1 Limulus polyphemus | reverse complement strand
TAACTGAATTTAACACTTACACCACATTACAAGTAGTTAACTGAATTTAACACTTACACAACATTACAAGTAGTTAACTAAATTTAACACTTACACAACATTACAAGTAGTTAACTAAATTTAACACTTACACCACATAACAAATAGTTAACTGAATTTAACACTTACACAACATTACAAGTAGTTAACTAAATTTAACACTTACACAACATTACAAGTAGTTAACTAAATTTAACACTTACACCACATAACAAATAGTTAACTGAATTTAACACTTACACCACATAACAAATAGTTAACTGAATTTAACACTTACACCACATTACAAGTAGTTGACTAAATTTAACACACCACATTACAAATAGTTGACTGAATTTAACACACTACATTACAAATAGTTGACTGAATTTAACACACTACATTACAAATAGTTGACTGAATTTAACACACCACATTACAAACAGTTGACT
>NW_013707174.1:0-470 GCF_000517525.1 Limulus polyphemus | reverse complement strand
AATTTTAAAAGGTAAGTTTTCTTTTGTTCATTTCTTAACTAGTTTATTTTTGTTTATTATTTAGTTTGTCTATATATATATATATACTACCTGTTCCTTTAACACCCCTTCGAAATCCTAAAACTATCACATGCCGGGCCTTATTATTTACAAATATACCTTTTGATAAAACAATCGATATCGCTATTAATTTGTTTTATAATCAGGATAAACAAAATATATTCTCTAAAGAAAATGAAAATGGGATTTTTTCAAAGGTGAAACATACCATGAAAAACTTTTATAGGTTTATATTTTAACTATGAATAGCTTTATTCCTGAATTATACAAGATTAATTTAATTGGAATTTTAGTACACAGAGCGTATAATATAAATAATACCTTTATTAGTGTAGTAAAATAATTTAATAACATTAAAAAGTTATTGATACATAAATGAGTTTCCACGTAAAATTATAAAGTTATTAAGG
>NW_013707173.1:0-470 GCF_000517525.1 Limulus polyphemus | reverse complement strand
AAAACTCTCAACCAGTGCGAATTGTATTGTTTAAAACTCTCAACCAGTGCGAATTGTATTGTTTAAAACTCTCAACCAGTGCGAATTGTATTGTTTAAAACTCTCAACCAGTGCGAATTGTATTGTTTAAAACTCTCAACCAGTGCGAATTGTATGTTTAAAACTCTCAACCAGTGCGAATTGTATTGTTTAAAACTCTCAACCAGTGCGAATTGTATTGTTTAAAACTCTCAACCAGTGTGGATTGTATTGTTTAAAACTCTCAACCAGTGTGGATTGTATTGTTTAAAACTCTCAACCAGTGTGGATTGTATTGTTTAAAACTCTCAACCAGTGCGGAATTGTATTGTTTAAAACTCTCAACCAGTGTGGATTGTATTGTTTAAAACTCTCAACCAGTGTGGATTGTATTGTTTAAAACTCTCAACCAGTGTGGATTGTATTGTTTAAAACTCTCAACCAGTGTGGAT
>NW_013707172.1:0-470 GCF_000517525.1 Limulus polyphemus | reverse complement strand
CGCAGATAGCCCTCGTGTAGCTTTGCTAAAAATTCAAAATCCTAACCTAACCTTATTGTCTCAATAGTATTTATTTACTTGCTGTAATTTAGCTATGTTTTGTTAATTAAAACACATTTATTTGTGATATCCTTCTTGTAAAAACAACAGAAAGGTATATCATCAATGAGGCTGGTGTACAAGCTGCTTAAATGATTATGTTGTTTGATATTAAAATATTAAATTTGACAATAGTTTACAGTTTGATCATGTTTTAATTATTTCATTTTCTAGGGTAAGAGATCGAATCACTGAAACCATCAAGAATGCCTCCAAGTGAGTAGATACTTGTTTTATTTGATAAGAGAGGAAATTAAGTGTAAAATCAGCTTTGAAGAACTTGGTTAATTTGATTTAAATATGCTTTTGCTATATATATAAGTGTTTTTGAATTTGTAATTTTTAACTGGTTTGATTTTTCTGCTAAAATG
>NW_013707171.1:0-470 GCF_000517525.1 Limulus polyphemus | reverse complement strand
GAGTAACATGCAGTAGAATTATTAGGGTGGTATTTATTCAACTTTAATGATTTTTTAGAACTTTTAAGGGTGGAAGATGGTAGGTATTGTTGAGTAGAACTTTATATATATATTTTTTTAAATTTTTGGGTGGCTTAATTTTTATCTTATTTCTACTTTTAAGTTTATTACATCTTTTTGTTGGTAATTGCCTTCCCACAACTAGCTGCAGACAGTAAAAGGCAGTAAGAGTTGAGACGTTGTTGGTGTAAGCACTCAACTCTGTACTCTTAATGAATTTTCCACAACTGTTGACTGGTTTTTCATTTGGATTTTGTCTGATAGATGGGATATCTCCAACGCTTTTGAGTTTTTTTTTTACCACAGGCAATCTCTGTTATGACTTTTGGATAACGACCGGAAAGTGTGAAGGTTTTTGTATTTATTTTTAAAATATAGTTTTGAATTTATATATATATAACAACTTTATT
>NW_013707170.1:0-470 GCF_000517525.1 Limulus polyphemus | reverse complement strand
TTTAGACAAACAAAACCAAAGAAATTCTTCAGCACACAACACCTGTTTAGACAAACAAAACCAAAGAAATTCCTCTGAATACAACTCCTGTTAAGACAAACCAATTTAAAGATACTCATCTGCACACAGCGTCGATTTAAAAAATCAAAACCGAAAAAGTTCATATGCACACACCTCATGTTTAGACAAACAAACCAAAAAAATTCATCTCCACACAACTCCTGATTAAACAAACAAAACCAAAGAAATTCATTTGCACACAGCTTCTCTTTAAAGAAACGAAACCAAAGAAATTTACATGCACACAGCGTGAGTTTTAAAAAAAAGAAACCAAATATATTCATCTGCATACAGCTTCTGTTTAAACAAATCAAACCACAGAAATTCACCTGCTCATAAATTCCTGTATAGACAAATAAAACCAAAGGTATTCATCTGCACACACAACTCATGTTTAGACAATTAAAACC
>NW_013707169.1:0-470 GCF_000517525.1 Limulus polyphemus | reverse complement strand
TTTGAACAGGAACTCTGAAATTAATGTTCTACTAACGTATCTATAAATTCAGTTGAAGAATTTCCTCGGTAATCGACCGATAACAAACACGCTAATTGACTGACTTATTAAATCGATCACTGAGAAACAGATGAACTAACTCGGAATTTTCGTATTTAAAATAAATATTCGTTTGTTAGGGGGCGCTTGCCATTACGCTATGATGACGAGCAAAATGTATAACATTCCTTTACAAGGTAGAAAACAAGTAAACTATAAAAACGCCAAACTGAGAAAGTTAGTGACTGAGTAAATAAGTTCAATGCCAGTTAGTGAGTGAGTTTTATTTATTATTTTCCTTATAAGGTTTAATAACATCACAAATATGGTGTGGGGAAATCATAACCTTTGACGCCGACACGTTTTGCTCAAACCAGAGCTTTTCATGCCAATTGGGAAACAATGAACACACTAGATCCAGATAGATAGAT
>NW_013707168.1:0-470 GCF_000517525.1 Limulus polyphemus | reverse complement strand
ATAGTAACGATCACTACTGTAGTGATATGTCAGTAGAATAACGATCACTACTATAGTAATATGTTAACATAGTAGCGATCACTACTGCAGTAATATGTCAGTAGAATAACGATCACTACTATAGTAATATGTTAACATAGAAACGATCACTACTGTAGTAATATGTCAGTAGAATAACGATCACTACTATAGTAATATGTTAACATAGTAGCGATCACTACTGCAGTAATATGTCAGTAGAGTAACGATCGCTACAGAGCAAGATAAGAGCAAGCCACCTACTTATATAAAAACTAAAAACCAAGCCTGTAAGGTGTATAGCTAATTGTTGTTACATTTTTACTTTCAAAGTTTGTTTGTTTGAAAACCCGGTTTCTAGCGTTGTAAGTCCACAGACATACCGCTGTGCCACCAGGGGGCTACTTTTAAAGAATGCTTCATCATTTGGATATTCTCGCTAACAGTGATAT
>NW_013707167.1:0-470 GCF_000517525.1 Limulus polyphemus | reverse complement strand
CACGTGAATTCCGCTGTCGTAACAATATGATAACTTGTGTATATATATAATTTCTTATATTATAATTTTTTGAAATTGTCATTAGTATCATTACCATTACCATTATTATTTATTATTGTTGTTGTTGTTATAATTATTAATTATCATTATTATCACTACTGTTTTTGTAGCTCAGCAATATTCAAAATTTTCTGCTACCAATTATTTAGTATTTGAAAGATCGTTCTCTGTTACCGGGTGTCTTGTCACTGCGTAATTTATTCAATGCGATCTAATAGGAACTTTTTAAATTTCAATATATTAAACGTCGCGCTTTTGTACAGAGATCACGTAATACAAAATGTTATTTTATGCCCTATTACGTTCATTAAAACCAATTTATGTAAGTTTATCGCCATGTTTACCTTGCAGATTAACAGCAAAACCAATAACCTTAAGCATTAGCATAATATATTCAACTAGTGACCTAG
>NW_013707166.1:0-470 GCF_000517525.1 Limulus polyphemus | reverse complement strand
TATACCTTAAAAGTAGACAGTAGGGTGTAGATTAATCTAGACAATAATCCCAAGTATACAACAATATGGTGAAAGTATACCTTAACAGTAGATAGTAGGGTGTGGATTAATCTAGACAATAATCCCAAGTATACAACAATATGGAGAAAGTATATCTTAACAGTAGGGTGTAGATTAATCTAAACAATATTCCCAAGTATACAACAATATGGTGAAAGTATACCTTAACAGTAGATAGTAGGGTGTGGATTAATCTAGACAATAATCCCAAGTATACAACAATATAGTGAAAGTATACCTTAAAAGTAGACAGTAGGGTGTAGATTCAGATAGACAATAATCCCAAGTATACAACAATATGGTGAAAGTATACCTTAACAGAAGATAGTAGGGTGTAGATTCAGATAGACAATAATCCTAAGTATACAACAATATGGAGAAAGTATACTTTAACAGTAGACAGTAGGGTG
>NW_013707165.1:0-470 GCF_000517525.1 Limulus polyphemus | reverse complement strand
GGATAAACTTTCACAACACGTTCATAATATCCAATATTTACTGTAGCCAAACTTTCACAACACGTTCATAATATCCAATATTTACTGTAGCCAAACTTTCACAACACGTTCATAATATCCAATATTTACTGTAGCCAAACTTTCACAACACGTTCATAATATCCAATATTTACTGTAACCAAACTTTCACAACACGTTCATAATATCCAATATTTACTGTAGCCAAGCTTTCACAACACGTTCATAATATCCAATTTTAATGTAGCCAAGCTTTCACAACACGCTCATAATATCCAATATTTACTGTAGCCAAGCTTTCACAACACGTTCATAATATCCAATATTTACTGTAGCCACACTTTCACAAATACGTTCATAAAATAATATATTTACTCAGTATGTATTTCCTTACATGAACTTTCAAAAACGAAACACAGTCGATAAAATTACTTAATTGTTTTAGTTCATTT
>NW_013707164.1:0-470 GCF_000517525.1 Limulus polyphemus | reverse complement strand
CTGTTAATCACAAATTTGGACAACAATAAACTAATATCGTTATACACTATTATATACATTGTAAATCAAGAATTAGGACTACAATAAACTAATATCATTTTACATTATTATATACATTGTTAATCATTAATTAGGACAACAATAAACTAATATCATTATACATTATTATATACACTGTTAATCAAGAATTTGGACAACAATAAACTAATATCATTCTACATTATTATATACATTGTTAATCATTAATTAGGACAACAATAAACAAATATCATTATACATTATTATATACATTATTTTATACACTGTTAATTACTAATTAGGACAACAATAAACAAATATCATTATACATTATTTTATACATTGTTAATTACTAATTAGGACAACAATAAACAAATATCAGTATACATTATTATTCACTAATTAAAACAACAATAAACTAATATCATTATACACCATTATACATTATTAAT
>NW_013707163.1:0-470 GCF_000517525.1 Limulus polyphemus | reverse complement strand
CTACGGTAGATGGTGTACAAACTAACACTAGTGAATGGATCATGACCACCACGGTAGATGGTGTACAAACTAACACTAGTGGATGGATCATGACCACCACGGTAGATAGTGTACAAACTAACACTAGTGGATGGATCATGACCACCACGGTAGATAGTGTACAAACTAACACTAGTGGATGGATCATGACCACCACGATAGACGGTGTACAAACTAACACTAGTGGATAGATCATGACCACCACGGTAGATAGTGTACAAACTAACACCAGTGGATGGATCATGACCACCACGATAGACGGTGTACAAAGTTAATTAGGTTGGTAGGATCTGGAGAAACGTTTCATGATCAGACATCTGTAACAGTATACATAATACGTGCATTCCGCTTTTTAAAAAAAAACTGATGGTGGAATCTGAAAATTTTTACCACGAGTAATAGTTTCAATGAATGATATAACAATCGGTGGG
>NW_013707162.1:0-470 GCF_000517525.1 Limulus polyphemus | reverse complement strand
TATCTTCAATCTATCTATCGCTGGCTTATATACTAAAAAAGAGAGCGTCTAGAAAACACTGGGACATTCACGAGGTTCCCGATAAGTCACGATCCTTCTAGAAAGTCCAGCGCGCATGCTCCCAGTGTCGCGTGACTTCCGCTGTCGTAACATATCAAATCACTTTTAGGATGCATGATTAAATAAACAGACTGTGTGAACTTCGACGAAAAACAGACAATTATTTGAAGCTCTAGATACAACCGTAATAACCAATATTGTAACGAATTTGTGTACATACGTTTGACTTGTCTTGTATGCATTATTTTGAAACAATTGGATTGTGTGCTGTCCGTTTATTATAGAAATTTATTGTCAGCAAGTCACACACATACTGTACAAAATATGGCCCTATAAAAATCTGACAAACCAATCAGGTATAATAAATATCAAAAACTTTTCTGGTTAAATAATTTCATGTTATATCATAT
>NW_013707161.1:0-470 GCF_000517525.1 Limulus polyphemus | reverse complement strand
AAACTTATCCTGTTAGTGTGTATACCACCTGGAGTGTAAACTTATCCTGTTAGTGTGTATACACCAGGAGGGTGAACTTATCCTGTTAGTGGGTATACACCAGGAGGGTGAACTTATCCTGTTAGTGTGTATACACCAAGAGTGTGAACTTATCCTGTTAGTATGTATACACCAGGAGTGTGAACTTATCCCGTTAGTGCGGTATACACCTGGAGTGTAAACTTATCCTGTTAGTGTGTATACACCTGGAGTGTAAACTTATCTTGTTAGTGTGTATACACCAAGAGTGTGAACTTATCCTGTTAGTGTGTATACACCTGGAGGGTGAACTTATCGTGTTAGTGTGTATACACCTGGAGTGTAAACTTATCCTGTTAGTGTGTATACACCTGGAGTGTAAACTTATCCTGTTAGTGTGTATACACCAAGAGTGTGAACTTATCCTGTTAGTGTGTATACACCAGGAATGT
>NW_013707160.1:0-470 GCF_000517525.1 Limulus polyphemus | reverse complement strand
ATATTTCTGAAGGAATCTAAAAGAAAACTATAGTTCAAAAACTTTCCTGTGAAAAATAAAAAAAAGGTGATTTCAAGAGTAACCTAAACTTAAATATACGATACTTACCTCTACATTCTATCACTTTTGTAATTAAATTATTATATACAAACATACATGCAAGTTTCTACATTTTGTTCTCTGTTACACTCTAACTGCTGAATGAATACCTGAGTCTGATGACATGCAAATTACTTAAAACAAATGATTAATAAAGCCTGTGTATCTGATAACTGAATAAACTTCTTAGTAGTGAGTGGTATGAACTGTCATTACACTTGTTTTATAAACTTTCAAGTGAATAGCTGAATACACAAGCTACTCATTGGAATTTTCTACCTCATTACACTCAAGGGTATCAAGTGATTGCCAGAATGACACTGGACAATAAAACAATAAAATATAACATGCTTAAATCTCATAACATTATA
>NW_013707159.1:0-470 GCF_000517525.1 Limulus polyphemus | reverse complement strand
CCAGGCTACTGTATCTTTCGGTTGTATAAACTTTATTAACATTAAAACTGTAAGCATGAAACTGTTATGATAAACAACAAGTAACACAGATGTATCTGGATGTTTAATGTTATGTAACACTGATG
Organism: Limulus polyphemus; assembly: GCF_000517525.1. NCBI lineage: Eukaryota > Metazoa > Arthropoda > Merostomata > Xiphosura > Limulidae > Limulus > Limulus polyphemus. The sequence goes on along the minus strand of NW_013707159.1, from coordinate 345 downwards.
TATCTGGATGTTTAATGCTATGTAACACAGACGTATTTGGATGTTTAATGTTATGTAACACAGATGTATCTGGATGTTCAATGTTATGTAACACAGACGTATCTGGATGTTCAGTGTTATGTAACACAGATGTATCTGGATGTTCAGTGTTATGTAACACAGATGTATCTGGATGTTTAATGTTATGTAACACAGACGTATCTGGATGTTTAATGTTATGTAACACAGACGTATCTGGATGTTTAATGTTAAGTAACACAGACGTATCTGGATGTTTAATGTTATGTAACACAGATGTATCTGGATGTTTAATGTTATGTAACACAGATGTATCTGGATGTTCAG
>NW_013707158.1:0-470 GCF_000517525.1 Limulus polyphemus | reverse complement strand
CGTTTTGTGGTAAAGCTTTAGTTGATAATGAGTGATATATTTTACAGGAGAGTGATTTGTTTCAGTTTGTGTTAAAGCTTTAGTTGATAATGAGTGATATATTTTACAGGAGAGTGATTTGTTTCGGTTTGTGGTAAAGCTTTAGCTCATAATGAGATATATTTTACAGGAGAGTGATTTGTTTCGGTTTGTGGTAAAGCTTTAGCTCATAATGAGATATATTTTACAGGAGAGTGATTTGTTTTGGTTTGTGGCAAAGCTTTAGTTGATAATGAGATATATTTTACAGGAGAGTGATTTGTTTCGGTTTGTGGTAAAGCTTTAGCTCATAATGAGATATATTTTACAGGAGAGTGATTTGTTTTGGTTTGTGGTAAAGCTTTAGTTGATAATGAGATATATTTTACAGGAGAGTGATTTGTTTCGGTTTGTGGTAAAGCTTTAGTTGATAATAAGATATATTTTACAGG
>NW_013707157.1:0-470 GCF_000517525.1 Limulus polyphemus | reverse complement strand
AAACGTCTCTAACATAGATCTTTATATTTATATATTACGTAACAGAAACGTCTCTGACAACATGGATCTTTATATTGTTTTTTATGTTGTTTATTTCCAAACTCATTCCAGCTGTTGTCACTTTTCCCTCGCGATGTTTTTTCTTAATTCTGTAATAACTTGCTGTAAAAAGAACACCAGTACAACGTGATTCTATATTTATACACCCTTCTGCACATAGGCGTCCGCAGGAGTTGGCACTTGCCCGCCCCCTGGAAAATGAGAAACGTTATTCTTTCTATATTCATCCATCATATGTTGATGGGTTTTCAAGTTTTTTAATGCACTTCACGATTTCATACTACTTATTACATTTAATTTTTAATACTAATAAAAGTCGCCAGGTGTGTGAGCAGCTTTACTTAAAATCTCTAGCTGTAGCTAAATATTGAAAAATGTCGGATTCATGTTAATTGGACATGCCAATTGTC
>NW_013707156.1:0-470 GCF_000517525.1 Limulus polyphemus | reverse complement strand
CATAGGTTCTTTTACGAAATCAGCAAATTTGTGAAATGTTAAATTTCAAATAATAATTTGGATCATATGGTAGCTATATCGTAGTCATATTATTAGGCGTAAACAGTGAGCTAAGTAAGTAATAATTGGGGTCATATGGTAGCTATATCATGGTCATATTATTAGATGTACACAGTGAGATAGGTAAGTGGTAATTGGGATCATTTGATAGCTGTCATATTCATATTGTTAGACGTACGCAGTGAGCTATGTAAGTAATAATTGGGATCATATGGTAGCTATATCGTGGTCGTATTATTAGACGTATACAGTGAGCTAGGTAAGTAATAATTGGGATCATATGGTAGCTATATCGTAGTCATATTATTAGACGTATCCAGTGAACTAAGTAAGTGATAATTTGGATCATATGGTATCTTTATCGTAGTCGTATTATTAGATGTATGAAGTGAGCTAAGTAAGTGATAATT
>NW_013707155.1:0-470 GCF_000517525.1 Limulus polyphemus | reverse complement strand
ATTGTCATGGAGAAGAACAGTTGACCATTCTTATTGTCCTGGAGAAGAACATTTGACCATTCTTATTGTCATGGAGAAGAACAGTTGACCATTCTTATTGTTCTGGAGAAGAAAAGCTGACCATTCTTATTGTCCTGGAGAAGAATAGTTGACCGTTTTTATTGTCCTGGAGAAGAATAGTTGACCGTTTTTATTGTCCTGGAGAAGAATAGTTGACCGTTTTTATTGTCCTGGAGAAGAATAGTTGACTACTCAAAAGCCCTCGAGTTTTGGGTATTTTTTAAAATATATTTATGATCTGAGTGTATGAATATTTTGTGTCTGAAAAAGGTTGTCACATATCCTTTTCAAGTGCAATCAATTTAGTTCTGATACATCTCGTTCCACTGCAACGTTTTTCGGTTATCGATGTCACATGACTTGCTAATTTTATATAATGTACTCAACCCTGTATGTGTCTCTAATACAAC
>NW_013707154.1:0-470 GCF_000517525.1 Limulus polyphemus | reverse complement strand
GTCACTACATGAAACATCGTACTTATGACATGCCACTACATGAAAAATCATACTAAAACATGTCATTATATGTAACATCAACTTAAAGACATGCTACTACATGACACATTTTACTAAAGCCATTTCACAACATAAAACATCGTACTAAAGACATGTCACTGCATGATACATCGTACTAACTGCAGTGCACTGCATGATACATCGTACTTAAAACATTTCACTACATGAAATATCGCACTAAAGACATGTCACTACATGAAACATCGACCTAAAGACATGTTACTCTATGAAACATGATACTAAAGACATCTCACTATATGAAACATTTTATTAAATCCATGTCGCTATATAAAACATCGTACTAAAGACATCTTACTGCATGAAACATCGTACTAAAGACATATCACTACATGAAACGTACTAGAAACATGTCATTACATGAAATATCGTACTAAAGACATGTCACTACA
>NW_013707153.1:0-471 GCF_000517525.1 Limulus polyphemus | reverse complement strand
GTTAATAGGCGAGCGGAACTCCGGCCGGAGTGGGGGGGGGGTTTCGAAATACACGTGGGAGTGGGATAAATTGGCCCCCTGCCACCCCTAAATGGCGCCCTTGCTTGTTACAAGCCTGGCTTTATGTGTCTAAGACAACACACTTGTTATATCGTAGGGCTTTAACCCCTAATTGGTGATATATCAAGTTTGTTTTACTAAACTAAAAAAAACAACAAAAAAAAACTGATGATTTTTTTTGAATTACTGATCGATGTTAAGTTATTGTTTGCAAAAACGATGTATATTATATTCAAGCTACTGTTTGACATTGAACTTTACTAAGTTCAGAAAACTAGAATTGATGTCCAAAATATTAACCGGTAATAAAGATAAGCTTGATTTATGGTTGTTTGTTTCAGTAATAAAGACAAGCTTGGTTGATGGTTGTATGTTTCAGTAATAAAGACAAGCTTGGTTGGTGGTTGTATG
>NW_013707152.1:0-471 GCF_000517525.1 Limulus polyphemus | reverse complement strand
TGACATATTTATGTTAGCGATCTTTTAGAGGCAAACTTTTAGCAGGATATCTTTATGTTAGCAGTCTTTGAAAGGCCAACTTTCAGCAGGATATATTTATTTTAGCAGTCTTTGAAAGGCCAACTTTCAGCAGGATATCTTTATGTTAGCAATTTTTAAAAGGCCAACTTTCAGCAGGATATATTTATTTTAGCAGTCTTTGAAAGGCCAGTTTTCAGTATGATATCCTTATGCCAACGATCTTTGAGAAACCAGCTTTCAGCAGGATATCTTTAAGAGGCCAGTTTTTATAATATAAAGTTCTTTTTTTTTCTGTCTTCATGTATTTGCTGAAATCAAACTATTACATGTTATTCAAAACCTTGGACACATGAAAATATGATATTGTTATTTACACTGATGAGAATTTAAAGAAAAAAGTTAATACAACCAAATGTTTGATTTTTTCACTTTTAGTGACTTTTCTCTATC
>NW_013707151.1:0-471 GCF_000517525.1 Limulus polyphemus | reverse complement strand
ATATATAACCTTTACATAAGCTTTAGAATTGCTACCTGTTTACGATATTTTGCCATCTGGTCTATAAAGATGTTATTTAGAAAATTACCTGATTAAGCTTAGCTAAAGATATATTCTGAATTAGTTATAAAAGAGTAAAATAACTGTGGCAGTGTCTTTATTTCTAATTTTCGAAAACAGACAATTTCAAACTTACTTACGGTTCCAATCCTCACTGAACTTTTCTAAGGCTCAATAGATAAAGACTAACCTATGGAGCTTTCCTAACAGATAATTTCAGTTGTTTTGGCGTTCGCACAAACAAGGGCTGCTTAAGCTAGCTTTCCTTAATTTCGAACTGATCCATTACAGACACATAATAAAAGATATCATTTAGCGCCAATTTTTATGATACTATAATGGAATAGTGGGATTTAACCGTCACTCTAATAATACAGCCACCGCCTCAAAGTGCGGGGCTTACTTGTTTTG
>NW_013707150.1:0-471 GCF_000517525.1 Limulus polyphemus | reverse complement strand
GGTAAAATAAAACTTCTGATTAAACATTCTCAACGATACATATACACGTATATAAAACTTCTGTTCAAACATTAACATCGATATATATATATATATATATCAATAAAAACTTCTGGGTAAACATTTACAACGATACACACATACACACATATATATATATGGTAAATAAAAACTTCTGTTTAAAAATTCACATTGATATATATATATATATTATATATATATCGATGTGAATTTTTAATCAGAAGTTTTTATTTACCATATATGTTAAATAAACACTTCTGATTAAACACTTACAACGATATTTACATATATGGTAAATAAAACATCTGATAAAACATTTACATACATAGATATATATATATGGTAAATAAAAACTTTTGATTAAACATTCACATCTATATATATATATGATAAATAAAAACTTCTGATTAAATATTCACATCTATATATATATATGATAAATAAATCTCC
>NW_013707149.1:0-471 GCF_000517525.1 Limulus polyphemus | reverse complement strand
ATATATATATATACTGTATATAGTTGGAGTGTTTATTTTATTGTAATTTTAAACAAATTTTAAACAAATTAGATTACTTTGATTAAGAAAATTTAAAGTAACGTGTTCAATTTTAAAACATAAACTTTTATTTAAAAAATGGATGATAACAAGTTATATTTCTGTCAAGTTTAGAATTAAAGTATCCATTGGGGATTAACAGCATAATATATCTTTGTTCTTTATTAAAACTATAATATTTAGTTCAATAGAACAAACAATAAATAAATTACATTTATTTGAAAGTTAATTATCTTTTACTTTCACGCTAAATCATCTTGTTATTTGAAACAAATTTGTAATACTTATTTGAAATTAACAAATAGAATATCTCTGGACTTCAGAGAATTTAGCGTGTTAGTCAAAGTTTGTTAGAGAGATCTGTGGTTGGGAAAATTTTAACTTCAAGAGATGTTATCTTAACTAAGAACG
>NW_013707148.1:0-471 GCF_000517525.1 Limulus polyphemus | reverse complement strand
CCATGTTTACACGAATATTGTTTATTCCATGAATCCACAGTATCAATGATCCTCTGGGCAAAATATTGTTAGGGCAAAGGTGTTAACTAATGATGATTTGATAGTATGCGAAAATACAATTCCTTCACAATGATTATGAGTTTTAAAAAAAATCCTACAACTAAACAGTTGTTTCCTTTAACTGGAACATAATCTTTCATACCCAATGCGGCCCAGTGGTTAACGTGCCTGACTGTGGATCCGTTTGTTCGTGCGTCGTTACTGCTTTGGTATTAGAAAATAAAAATGCGCTCCGGAATTAGGGGGTTCTAAGTGTATCATGTAACGGTGAAATCCAATTATCCATTTAGAGTTAGTGGTTGGTGTTTTTGATCAGCTGCATAGACTATAACTTGAATATTAAAGACAGCTAGTGCAGGCAGCCCTTGAGTGGCTATGCATGGATCTCAGTAAACAGCAACAGCGTCTATC
>NW_013707147.1:0-471 GCF_000517525.1 Limulus polyphemus | reverse complement strand
TTATAATAATATATTAATTATTCCATTTTCACAACTGTTCATTAGCCATGGTAAAACCTTGTAGTCAAAAAATTATCACATTCAATACTGTATGTTATTTCTGTTTTATTACAATTAATCATCTATTTTCACTATCTGTTTTAACTATTAATGTTGTATTTACTATTTTGGTGTGTAATGAAGCGCGAGAGTTAATCGTTTACAAAAAAGTAGATACACAACAAACTAATCACATCTAACTGGGATCTTTTTGTTGTAACGTAAACAATGCAAACGTCAAACTAATCACATCTAACTGGGATATTTTTGTTGTAACGTGAACAATGCAAGCGTCAAACTAATCACATCTAACTGGGATATTTTTGTTGTAACGTGAACAATGCAAGCGTCAAACTAATCACATCTAACTGGGATCTTTTTGTTGTAACATGAACAATGCAAACGTCAAACTAATCACATCTAACTGGGATC
>NW_013707146.1:0-471 GCF_000517525.1 Limulus polyphemus | reverse complement strand
CTAGTTACATAAGGCATGAAATATTTGATATCCTAGTTACATAAGGCATGAAATATTTGATATCCTAGTTACATAAGGCAAGAAATATTTGATATCCTAGTCACATAAGGCCTGGAAATATTTGATATCCTAGTCACATAAGGCATGAACATATTTGATATCCTAGTTACATAAGGCCTGGAAATATTTGATATCCTAGTCACATAAGGCATAAAAATATTTGATATCCTATTAACATAAGGCATGAAATATTTGATATCCTAGTTACATAAGGCATGAAATATTTGATATCCTAGTTACATAAGGCATGAAATATTTGATATCCTAGTTACATAAGGCAAGAAATACTTGATATCCTAGTCACATAAGGCCTGGAAATATTTGATATCCTTGTCAGATAAGGCATGAAAATATTTGATATCCTAGTTACATAAGGCATGAAATATTTGATATCCTAGTTACATAAGGCAA
>NW_013707145.1:0-471 GCF_000517525.1 Limulus polyphemus | reverse complement strand
ACAGTAACAAAGAAGTTAAAATATCACTAAATATAGGCTTGTAACCACCACATTAATAGCATATAAACAGTAACAAAGAAGTTAAAATATCACTAAACAAACGCTTGTAACCACCACAATAATAACATATAAACAGTAACAAAGAAGTTAAAATATCACTAAACAAACGGTTGTAAACGTCGCAATAATAAGGAAAGCAGGCTGACATTTTTAAACTACCGTTATTATTGTGTAGCAAGGTATCAAGGAAAGCAGGCTGACATTTTTTAAACTACCGTTATTATTGTGTAGCAACGTATCATGGAAAGCAGGCAGACATTTTTAAACTACCGTTATTATTGTGTAGTAACGTATCAAGGAAAGCAGGCTAACATTTTTAAACTACGTTATTATTGTGTAACAACGTATCAAGGAAAGCAGGCTGACATTTTTAAACTACGTTATTATTGTGTAACAACGTATCAAGGAAAG
>NW_013707144.1:0-471 GCF_000517525.1 Limulus polyphemus | reverse complement strand
AGGTTGATCACGTGCTTGTCTGACGTTCTGCCCGACCTAGTTGAATTAACCAAGTGAAGTATTACTGCGTTTAATTTCTTTTAGTTATTTTCAGTTCTTTCAAAAGCAAAATGACATATTATCACCTGTTTACGAATCAGTCTATACGTTGCTAGGGGTGTTACGTGTATTAAGACTTGTAATAATAAATTTCTAATAAAGTTTTACATTTGAAAGCTTTTTTAGGTGTGCTTAGGCCTTTTTTTTAAATTTCCACAGTACAAAAATGGATAAAGCTATTTAAATAAACAATGTTTCAAACCTTTTTTTTAAAAAATATATACATAACGTCAGGAAAGTTGTTTCGGGCTTAAAACTGATATGTTTTACGATAATTTTTTCTAGAAATGTTGGAATTTGAAAGAAGTAACTACTTAACATAAATAACATTCCAAACATTACTGTGTATGTTTAATCCTACCGGCTTGATAG
>NW_013707143.1:0-471 GCF_000517525.1 Limulus polyphemus | reverse complement strand
TTCAAAACAAACAATAAATATTTCAAACTAAATAAAGAACATACAATATTAACTACATATTATACAATATAAATACAATACAAAGTTCGATTATCATCAACCATGTCTCATCATGATGTCAGAAAAACGATAAAACCCTACAACCCGGGCGCTTTCGAAAGGTGGCCTTTTCTTCTTCAGGTTTGATAACGAACAAGTTCATAAAAGCCACTGGCTCTTTATCTGACAAGCACAACCAGAGAAATTCTAACAATTCTAAAGAAATTACTTGCATAACACAAAATACCATTTACCATATACAGTGTAAAAATGTAATCACCAGTCTGTAGGTCATACACAAACAACTCTTAGAGAACGTTTCAACAACCATAAGTCTGTAGGACATACACAAACAACTCTTAGAGAACGTTTCAACAACCATAAGTCTGTAGGACATACACAAGCAACTCTTAGAGAACGTTTCAACAACTG
>NW_013707142.1:0-471 GCF_000517525.1 Limulus polyphemus | reverse complement strand
AAAATGTGTTGGTGCAATGCTGCCTGACACAGGGTATACATTGAATGACATCCAAAGTGTGTTGGTGCCTGACACAGGGTATACACTGAATGACATCCAAAGTGTATTGGTGTCATTCTGTTTAACATAAGGTATACGTTGAAAGATATTAAAGTAACAGTGTATTTACACAAAGAATTTTTTAACCTTTCAGTATAGGTGAATCATTAATGATTTAACTTTCTAATTGCCAGAATAATTCTATTTCGAGGAAGCTACAGGCAGAGGAAGTACGAAAGTGCAGTTAGAAAACATACCAGGCTGTCTTGTGTTCCATTTCTTAACATTGAACCTTTCTTTTTCAGCCCTGGAGGCTCCATCTGATAATGAAGGGACTAAATATTTCCTTCCACTCTAGAAAATAAAATAAAAATATTGATTTGTAACTTTTCTACAGTGTTAATCTACAGAAAAACACCAGCTAAGAGTGAA
>NW_013707141.1:0-471 GCF_000517525.1 Limulus polyphemus | reverse complement strand
TGTGGGCTCTGAGGTCACACTCGATTTTTTGTCTTTGGTTACTCATTTTTCTCATTCTGATACCATGACCTCTCCAATAACTGTTTCTTGTCTGGCAACCTCCCGTCCTTTAGCTGTTCCTACCACTAGGGATTCAATATTTTGCTGTGTGTCTCGAAGTCAGGTTCATTGTCACCAGTGGTTCCAGTGAGTTTCAGGTAGTTTTCGATCTGATGGGAGCATGTTTGGACGATTTTGTTCCCCTTTTGTGGTTATTCAGTATTAATTCTTGAGCTATCCAAGTTTTGTCAGAAGGATTTTTCATACTTTTCCTTTCCTCTCACTCTTTGTCTTTTGTACAATTTCTTTCCCATTAACTTGGGATTCAGCTACCTGTCTGAGTCTATCCAAGGTTGTGTTGACCCTTCTATCAAGCCTGTCAGCCAGCCTTCTCAGGTTTTTTTCCTGTAATCCATCTGTCCTGCTTCAACC
>NW_013707140.1:0-471 GCF_000517525.1 Limulus polyphemus | reverse complement strand
CATTACACTAGTTGATGGTTTACTTTCCGCTACTTTAGTTTTACAGACACAAGGGACATTACACCAGCTGATGGTTTACTTTCCGCTACTTTAGTTTTACAGACACAAGGGACATTACACCAGCTGATGGTTTACTTTCCGCTACTTTAGTTTTACAGACACAAGGGACATTACACCACTGATGGTTTAGTTTCAGCTACTTTAGTTTTACAGATACAAGGGACATTACACCATCTGATAGTTTACTTTCCGCTACTTTAGTTTTACAGACACAAGGGTGAAACTAAACCATCAGATGGTGTAATGTGCTACTTTAGTTTTACAGACACAAGGGACATTACACCAGCTGAAGGTTTACTTTCCGCTACTTTAGTTTTACAGACACAAGGGACATTACACCAGCTGAAGGTTTACTTTCCGCTACTTTAGTTTTACAGACACAAGGGACATTACACTAGTTGATGGTTTACT
>NW_013707139.1:0-471 GCF_000517525.1 Limulus polyphemus | reverse complement strand
ATAGTAGGTAAAGTACTAACATTTTAATAAATAATAGTAGGTAACGTACTAACATTTTAAATAATAATAGTAGGTAACGTACTAACATTTTAATAAATAATAGTAGGTAAAGTACTAACATTTTAATAAATAATAGTAGGTAAAGTACTAACATTTTAATAAATAATAGTAGGTAAAGTACTAACATTTTAATAAATAATAGTAGGTAACGTACTAACATTTTAAATAATTATAGTAGGTAAAGTACTAACATTTTAATAAATAATAGTAGGTAACGTACTAACATTTTAATAAATAAAAGTAGGTAACGTACTAACATTGTAATAAATAATAGTAGGTAAAGTACTAACATTATAATAAATAATAGTAGGTAAAGTACTAACATTTTATATAATAATCGTAGGTAAAGTACTAACATTTTAATAAATAATAGTAGGTAACGTACTAACATTTTAGATAATAATCGTAGGT
>NW_013707138.1:0-471 GCF_000517525.1 Limulus polyphemus | reverse complement strand
GATGAATATAATACAACCTTACAAACTTAAATATTTCCCGAAAACTTTACTAAAAGAGTTAATTTCGAACAAAATTGTTGTGTAGCATATGGAATGGGATTTCTGGGAATTAAAATACATGCAAGTAAAATGCTATTTCAATTAAGCCTTCTGAACCAACGATGTCATGAGTTAGTATTATATAATTCAAAAATCTATTTAATCGCTCAACCATATCAGAACATTCATTATGTTTCTAATCCTTTTGTATATGTTAGTGTTGAAGGTATAGGTATTGCATCTTCAGATATGCACTATTGTTTACGTTTCTAACCTGTGTTAATAATCAGGGTCTATCTATCTATCTGTGTCTGTTTGTTTGTTTGTCTGTCAATTATCTAGTTACTCCTAGGTCGCTGGGCCAATCTCAACCAAACTTTGTGGAATGATAGTTTGAAACAAGGAGCATGCTAATGGGAAGTTCTCAACCCC
>NW_013707137.1:0-471 GCF_000517525.1 Limulus polyphemus | reverse complement strand
GTTTCATCTTCATTTAGATGTGTTTATAGTGTTATCTGCATAGAGGATAGTTTACATGTGTGTTTACAGTGTTATCTGCATACAGAATAGTTTACATGTGTGTTTACAGTGTTATCTGCTTAGAGAATGGTTTACATGAGTGTTTACAGTGTTATCTCCATACAGAATAGTTTACATGTGTGTTTACAGGGTTATCTGCATAGAGAACAGTTTACATGTGTGTTTATAGTGTTATCTGCATAGAGAATAGTTTACATGTGTGTTTACAGTGTTATCTGCATAGAGAACAGTTTACATGTGTGTTTACAGTGTTATCTGCATAGAGAACAGTTTATATATTTTTTTACTTAAGAAGATTAGAATACATTGTTTCACCATTGGGTACATTCATTGTTGGCAACATTTTTGGTTGTAAACCCAATAATACCGCACAAGATATGACCAACTTAGAAGAATTAGGTTACACCTAAA
>NW_013707136.1:0-471 GCF_000517525.1 Limulus polyphemus | reverse complement strand
CTACAGAATATCTAACATTATCTAACAAACCTTGTTAAACCTATTTATCACACCTTCTAACCTTCTACAGAATATCTAACAAACCTTGTTAAACCTATTTTGTCACACCATCTGACTCTCAGCAGAGCATGGATCAATATTTATCTAACCTTGTTAAACCTATTCGGTTATACCTCTGATCGTCAGTAAAACATTAAACATTATGTTCCTAACCTTGTTAATCCTATTCTGTTACAGCTGCTACCTCACAGCAGAACATCGAACATTATGAACCTAACCCCATGAAATATATTCTGTTCCTCAGCAGAAAATCGACCATTATGTATCATCTATCTTGTTAAACTTATCCTGTTACACTATTTATTTCTCAACAGAACTTAGAATATTATGTACCTAACATTGTTAAACCTCTTCTGACCATCAGCAGAACATAAAACATTATGTAACTAACCTTGTTGAACCTCTGCTGTA
>NW_013707135.1:0-471 GCF_000517525.1 Limulus polyphemus | reverse complement strand
ATAATAATAAGTGTTTGCACTGATATTTTAGGTAAAAAGATAATACACGTTACTGTAACATTGTTTCAAAAATTTATGTCACTTTTGAAATGTCACATTTTCTGAGTCTGAAATATTAATGAACACATATAGATTGTCATTGGAAGCTTGTTAATATGGAAATAAAGTGTTTGCTGTAGACTAAACGAGTTTATTAGTATTACCTGGAAACAATTAACTCTGCTACCAATCGAGTATATAATTCATTGTATTGTTTAATAAAATCTCATACATTTCACATGTTTATGTAAATATCATAGATTAGAACTGAATAGATCTTTCATACATTTCACATGTTTATGTAAATATCATAGATTAGAATTGAGTAGATCTTTCATACATTTCACATGTTTATGTAAATGTCATAGATTAGAATTGTAGTAGATCTTTCATACATTTCACATGTTTATGTAAATATCATAGATTAGAACT
>NW_013707134.1:0-471 GCF_000517525.1 Limulus polyphemus | reverse complement strand
CCAATAAAACGCCAAACTACAGGAGTGATTTAATCACTTACAGATATGATACCCATAAAACGCCAAGATACAAGAATGGATCAGACACTTACAGATATGTACCCAAAAAACGCCAAGTTACAGAAATGATTCAGTCACTTACATATATGATACCAATAAAACGCCAAACTACAGGAGTGATTTAATCACTTACAGATATGATACCAATAAAACGTCAAGCTACAGGAGTGATTTAATCACTTACAGATATGATACTCATAAAACGTCAGGCTACAGAAGTGGATCAGTCACTTACAGATATGATAGTCATAAAACGTCAAGTTCCAGGAATAGATCAATCAGTTACAGATATGATAAACATAAAACGTCAAGTTACAGGAATGGATCAATCAGTTACATATATGATACACATAAAACGTCAAGTTACAGGAATGGATCAGCTACTTACAGATATGATGCCAATAAAACGTC
>NW_013707133.1:0-471 GCF_000517525.1 Limulus polyphemus | reverse complement strand
TGAAAGGGCGAGCATGTTTGTTTGGACGGGGATTCGAACCCGAGACCCTCAGATTGCGAGTCAAGCGTCCTAACCACCTGGTCATGCCAGGTCGTCAGATTAATTGATTGTGAAGGTAAACCATAACCAATGAAATGAGTGTTATATCATGATGTATAATACACGTTAACCCAATAAGGGCCAACGTCCGTATTTTAGGATTCAAGTTTAAATTGTTATAAATTAAAAACTTATGAGTGAACTATTTTAAACCTATCAGGTCACGTTGACGTCGTATTGTTTTACATAGAAATGTAGGCAAATTTATATTGATTTAAAATTTCATCAACCACTGCACACTTAGATTTTGTTAATATTTGCATAATATTTGCCCCTGTTTTATACTCAGTCCCCTGTTTTGCTGCCTTAGAAATGCATTTTTTTTATCACATAGTGTTTTCCTGTTTATATGACGTCTCTAAAATGAAACAC
>NW_013707132.1:0-471 GCF_000517525.1 Limulus polyphemus | reverse complement strand
CACTGTTTCATCCCCACGTGCACTATTATTTAAAATAACAGCATGCATGGTTGTTGTTTGAGCGCCAAACCTACGCAATGGGATCGAATCCCGAATTCTAATGTTATAATCACTCAAGGATTTAGCTGAGCCATCGGGGGAACATCTGTTTTTTTTTGATAGACTGTTTCTTATATAAACACCCACAATTAAAAGAGGTTTGTAACTGGTGTTAATTTATAAGCACCTGAACCTGCAAAGAAAGCAGGGCGTTTGTAACAAAAACCCAGAACATGAGAAGACCACTGTACAGATGTCGAACTGGTTATGAAGCCATTGTTAGAAATGTACATCTCGACTCAGTGTTTAAACAGGATGGTTTCTAAATGTTTATTTTTGATTAATGACATCCCAACCAATTGTTCTAACAAAATAAATAAAAGACAGTGCACCACAAGTATGTTTTAGTAAAATATTATTAGAGACGTCACT
>NW_013707131.1:0-471 GCF_000517525.1 Limulus polyphemus | reverse complement strand
CAAAAAACAAAAAACAAACAATGTAAGGTTTAGTGTTTTTATATTAGTTCCTGTTCTGTAAGAATATGACAAACAAAAACTTCACTAGTCTATTATCCCTACTCTAGAAATGACAAATTTAATATTTATGTTAGGCCTTTCTTTTTAAAAAACTGATCAACAATAATACCATAAAATTCCAGGATTCAAAGGTCTTAATCCGTTATGCTATAGCTGGTTTTGTAGAAGTTTGAGAAAAATAGATCACATTACTTCCATCTTAGAACCTCACATTTCAAGATCCAAATGTCTAGTTTAACCAAAAATAAACCTAGTTGGCTACCAACTCTGTCCTAACATACTTAGCACAAGTTCATTATTATCAATAAATAACAAGTATTTCTGGATAGCTAATTAAACAGAATGCGTGGAAAATTAATAAAACGTTCTTTAAAAAATATACGATTGACGAACTCTCCGAGATAGAAATAT
>NW_013707130.1:0-471 GCF_000517525.1 Limulus polyphemus | reverse complement strand
AAACTGTCCAAAAAGTTTGATTTCAAATTACGAAAAACCAGATTGGGTAGGTTTTTTTTAACAAAAATGTTCCCCACTAGCTCGTGAGGGGCTTGTTAAACTAATTGAGAGCATTTTTTTGTGGATTTTTCTAACAGATAGAAATACTGCATTTTTAAAACCTGTGAAGTAGAAACCCCAACAACAAACAAGAACTGTCTACAGAAATTATATATATATATATATAAATAAGTGGTGAGTATGTGGTTCCCAGACATGACCTGCATTCGGAATGAGACTTGTTTATAACATATATATATATAAGTCTTGAATTATTCAGAAAATAAAAGAACAACATTATTAAGACAGACAATGATATTTACATGTAAAAGAAACACTCGAGTTTTCTAGGACAGAATTAAATACTGGGTTTGGAAAACAATTGTTCATAGATTTTATATCTTTCAGCCATTAAGAATAATTCAGAGGAGC
>NW_013707129.1:0-471 GCF_000517525.1 Limulus polyphemus | reverse complement strand
TCTTAATGAAGATGGAAAGTTTGATTTTCTCTATTGTGAGTAGCTGGACTGGGTGATCTTAATGAAGATGGAAAGTTTGTTTTTCTTTGTTGTGAATAGCCTGGTTGTGGATCTTATTGAAGATGGAAGGTTTGTTTTTCTTTATTGTGAGAAGCTTGACTGGGAGATCTTAATAAAGATGGAAGTTTGTTTTTCTTTGATGTGAGTAGCCTGACTGTGGATCTTAATGAAGATGGAAATTTGTTTTTCTTTATTGTGAGAAGCTTGACTGGGAGATCTTAATGAAGATGGAAAGTTTGTTTTCTTTGATGTGAGTAGCCTGACTGGGAGATCTTAATGAAGATGAAGAATTGATGGAAAGTTTGTTTTTCTTTGTTGTGAATAGCCTGGTTGTGGATCTTAATGAAGATGGAAAGTTTGTTTTTCTTTGATGTGAGTAGTTTGACTGGGAGATCTTAATGAAGATGGAGA
>NW_013707128.1:0-471 GCF_000517525.1 Limulus polyphemus | reverse complement strand
TCAACTAGTATAACCACTAGTGTGTTCTGAGTGAGGCTGGGCGTGTCCAAGTTTCAAGTCAATTACTACTAACTAGTAGTGTGTTCACTTGGACACGCCCAGCCTCACTCATTCAAGTCAACTAGTACTAACCACTAGTGTGTTCACTTGGACACGCCCAGCCTCACTCAGTCAAGTCAACTAGTAACAACCACTAGTGTGTTCACTTGGGCACGCCCAGACTCACTCATTCAAGTCAACTAGTACTAACCACTAGTGTGTTCACTTGGGCACGCCCAGCCTCATTCAGTCAAGTCAACTAGTAACAACCACTAGTGTGTTCACTTGGACACGCCCAGCCTCACTCAGTCAAGTCAATTAGTAATAACCAGTAGTGTGTCACTTGGACACGCCCAGACTCACTCATTCAAGTCAACTAGTACTAACCACTAGTGTGTTCACTTGGACACGCCCAGCCTCACTTATCAAGTC
>NW_013707127.1:0-471 GCF_000517525.1 Limulus polyphemus | reverse complement strand
CACTCGATACCTGAGAAACAACAATATACACACGTCGTCACTCGATACCTGAGAAACAATAATATACACACGTCGTCACTCGATACCTGAGAAACAACAATATACACACTTGTCACCCGGTACGTGAGAAACAACAATATACACACTTGTCACTCGATACCTGAAAAACAACAATATACACACTTGTCACCCGGTACCTGAAAAACAACAATATACACACTTGTCACTCGATACCTGAGAAACAACAATATACACACTTGTCACTCGATACGTGAGAAACAACAATATACACTTGTCACTCGATACCTGAGAAACAATCTCGATATCTGAGAAACAACAATATACACACTTGTCACCCGGTACGTGAGAAACAACAATATACACACTTGTCACTCGATACCTGAGAAACAACAATATACACACTTGTCACTCGATACCTGAGAAACAACAATATACACACTTGTCACCCGG
>NW_013707126.1:0-471 GCF_000517525.1 Limulus polyphemus | reverse complement strand
GATTTTATGGAAGTCAGTAGAGAGGTAATTTAAGGATTTGATGTAAGTCAGTAGTGAGGTAATTAAAGGATTTGATGTAAGTCAGTAGTGAGGTAATTAAAGGATTTGATGGAAGTCAGTAGAGAGGTAATTTTAGAATTTTATGGAAGTTATTAGTGAGGTAATTTTAGAATTTTATGGAAGTCAATAGTGAGGTAATTTAAAGATTTAATGGAAGTTAATAGAGAGGTAACTTAAGGATTTTATGGAAGTCAATTAAGAAGTAATTTAAGGATTTGATGGAAGTCAATAGAGAGGTAATTTAAGGATTTTATGGAAGTTAATAGAGAATTAATTTAACGATTTTATGGAAGTTAATAGAGAGGTAATTTAAGGATTTGATGGAAGTTAATAGAGAAGTAATTTAAGAATTTGATGGAAGTCAGTAGAGAGGTAATTTAAGGATTTTATGGAAGTCAATAGAGAGGTAAC
>NW_013707125.1:0-471 GCF_000517525.1 Limulus polyphemus | reverse complement strand
CCTGTAATGTGTGAGGTCCCAGATTCGAGGCTAAAAAAGTGTCTTACTAACAACTAATTATGGGTTTATCCAATCACCTGTAACGTGTGAGGTCCCAGATTCGAGGCTAAAAAAGTGTCTTACTAACAACTAATTATGGGTTTATCCAATCACTTGTAATGTGTGAGGTCCCAGATTCGAGGTTGAACCGAGTAAATGACCACACAATCAATCTATTTTCAGCTCAGGACCAAGAGATTCCTTTGGATGCCAGCAATGGTCCAAAAGGAGTTCTAACTTTAAAACTTGAAGGGGCATGGAAATAGCAAACTTGTAGGTTACTATCCAGGTCTATGTAATCTTAAAGCTCATTGTAAAGAAATAACTTAAGAAACCAAAACATATTTTCAATTATTGTGTGCTTAAGGAGTGACGTAAGAGAACGTTGAAAGTACAAAACTGAGAATTTGTGGAATGATCAGCAAATACATG
>NW_013707124.1:0-471 GCF_000517525.1 Limulus polyphemus | reverse complement strand
TCACATACATATGTATATAAACACACTCACATACATATATATAGAACACACTCACATACATATATATATATAGAACACACTCACATACATATATATATATAGAACACACTCACATACATATATATATATAGAACACACTCACATACATATATATATAGAACACACTCACATACATATGTATATAAAACACACTCATATATATATATATAGATAAATAGAACACACATACATATAGATAGATAGAACACACATACATATATATATATATAGAACACACACACACATATGTATATAGATAAATAGAACACACACATACATATAGATAGATAAATAGGACACACACATATATATAGATAGATAAATAGAACACACTCACATACATATATATAGATAAATAGAACACACACACATATATATAGATAGATAAATAGAACACACAGACATACATATATATAGATAAATAGAACACAC
>NW_013707123.1:0-471 GCF_000517525.1 Limulus polyphemus | reverse complement strand
CTGTTGTCACACATGAACGTTAAGGCTACAAATCAAGCACTGGGGTGTTAACAATCAGTAACTTGTGTATATATTTTACGTGTATGTGTAAAATGTAGCAGCTGGGCGGGTTGTTATCTGTATAGAGGGCGTTGACATTTTATTCCAATAAATCATCATAAATCAAAGTCTATTTTTGACGTTTTACGAGTCTTTGAAAAATCTATAACTATGTCCTATTAAATTGTTTTGACCATCAGCGATAGTTTTCTAAAAAAATGTGGAAATGTAAACATAACGTTGTTTATTAACCTCAAGTGGAAATGTGAAACATAACGTTGTTTATTAACCTCAAGTGGAAATGTGAAACATAACGTTGTTTATTAACCTCGAGTCAAAATGTAAGCATAATGTTGTTTATTAACCTCAAATGGAAATGTAAGCATAACGTTGTTTATTAACCTCAAGTGGAAATGTAAACATAACGTTGTT
>NW_013707122.1:0-471 GCF_000517525.1 Limulus polyphemus | reverse complement strand
AAAATCTTGTGTCATGCACAGTAAAAATAAACGTAGCAATAGGGATAATTGCAAATTGGAGGATATTACATCATTTACACCAGCAGAAAACTACTACCCTACTTAGAATTTAATGGTTATACCCATCTTATGTAGAACCCATCCAGCAGGGATGTTTTAAAGTTATTTAAGACTAGATTAAGTAAAATAAATAATAATAATATAATTAAAATGTTTCACAAGTCACATATGCGAGCAGCTTGTGGGTAATGTAATTCAATACCATAATGTGCTGCACGTTCCCTGAGTGATTTACAACTTATATTGGTGCGGAAAGTAGTGAGACACAGTTCAAAGGGCAATAAAACAACAAAATTTAATTATGAATAGATGTATGCTGTTAGAAACTTAGAGCTACATAAGATAAATGAATGTAGTTTCATGTTACAATATGAATTCAATTTAGAAAGAAGAAAAGGGTAATTTATGTTT
>NW_013707121.1:0-471 GCF_000517525.1 Limulus polyphemus | reverse complement strand
AACGATCTAGTCTATAGATTATACCTCCCTGAAGGTGTTGCAACGGTCTAGTCTATAGATTGTACCTCCCTGAAGGTGTTGCAACGGTCTAGTCTATGGATTATACCTCCCTGAAGGTGTTGTAACGGTCTAGTCTATGGATTCTATCTCCCTGAAGGTGTTGTAACGGTCTAGTCTATGGATTATACCTCCCTGAAGGTGTTGCAACGGTCTAGTCTATGGATTATACCTCCCTGAAGGTGTTGCAACGGTCTAGTCTATGGATTATATCTCCCTGAAGGTGTTGTAACGGTCTAGTCTATGGATTATATCTCCCTGAAGGTGTTGCAACGGTCTAGTCTATGGATTATATCTCCCTGAAGGTGTTGCAACGGTCTAGTCTATGGATTATATCTCCCTGAAGGTGTTGCAACGGTCTAGTCTATGAATTTTACCTCCCTGAAGGTGTTGCAACGGTCTAGTCTATAGTAG
>NW_013707120.1:0-471 GCF_000517525.1 Limulus polyphemus | reverse complement strand
AACATCTTCTAACAACCCATATTATTGGAATATTCGGTAGAGTTTTACATAGTGTCAATTGTGTAAACATCTTCTAACAACCCATATTATTGGAATATCTGGTAGAGTTTTACATAGTGTCAATTGTGTAAACATCTTCTAACAACCCATATTAATGGAAGATTTGGTAGAGTTTTACATAGTGTCAATTGTGTAAACATCTTCTAACAACCCATATTAATGGACGATCTGGTAGAGTTTTACATGGTGTCAATTGTGTAAACATCTTCTAACAACCCATATTAATGGACGATTTGGTAGAGGTTTACATAGTGTCAATTGTGTAAACATCTTCTAACAATCCATATTAGTGGACGATTTGGTAGAGGTTTACATAGTGTCAATTGTGTAAACATCTTCTAGCAACTCATATTAATGGACGATTTGGTAGAGTTTTACATAGTGTCAATTGTGTAAACATCTTCTAACAAT
>NW_013707119.1:0-471 GCF_000517525.1 Limulus polyphemus | reverse complement strand
CTATCTTGGAATGTATTCGACAGTATTAGTGCCCTTTTGAATTCTAGTGCATATATAAATCTCTGTATTTAGTTTATATTTAATTCTATGTTTTTATAGTGAATATTTACCCACTTGTTGAAAGAAATTGTATGATTTAAATAAAGTAGATACTCTTACTCTGTTCTAGGTTTTTAACCTGCAACAACTTCTCTTGTGTTAAAAACAAAATTTAAAAGCATTAAAACATTACAAATTCTTCACAAAAATATTCCAATTTCACTGCATTAAATATAAATTTGAAGTACTGGCTTTTTTTCCTCTAAAATCTAAAAAATATTGCACTTTAAATGTTCATTTATTGATAAATTGTGATTAAACGAAATTAATTATATTTCAGAAAAGGTCCAATTTTGGAAATAAAAGTTTTTAAGTCAGCCTTGAAAGTATGTGACCAGGGTCGTAAATCATCAGTTTTGGTTTTTTTATAAT
>NW_013707118.1:0-471 GCF_000517525.1 Limulus polyphemus | reverse complement strand
GAATATTATTTTCCAAATCTGCGTGGCTGAATTATGTAAAATACAAAACCAAAACAAGTTTTATGAAGTTTAAATTCGCAAGCCTGTGTTATTGTCCCACTTTGCAACCAACAAGTAACTCATGTGTTACCACATTGTGTCGTCTCTCTATCAAACGTGTTACAACGGTGATATTATAACGTTTACGTCTCTTTCTAACAAACAGTTTAATAATTTGGTGTCACGTTGTCTGTGTCCACTTGTAATACACAGGTAAATACAGCACTAAAACATTTTCTGTGTCGTTTTTATTTTTCTACCACATTTTCTGTGTCGTAATGTGACACATACAGAAGTATTTTGGTACCACATTTTCTGTGTCGTCATGTAACACATACAGAAGTATTTTGGTACCACATTTTCTGTGTCGTCATGTAACACATACTGGAGTATTTTGGTACCACATTTTCTGTGTCTTCATGTAACACATAC
>NW_013707117.1:0-471 GCF_000517525.1 Limulus polyphemus | reverse complement strand
AGGTCAGTTAATGCCCACCTAGATCTTACAAAAGTAAGATCAGAACTGGGACATTTTGCAAGTGCATATATGAAACTAAATCAAAGTTTAAATGATCAGTGCACTGGCTTTGAAGAGGTGTTCGTTGAGATAGGCGACATCACTAATGCACCTGAGACTAACCACAGAGTAGAGCAAAAGGAAGATACCTCGTGCAAAACTTTGCAAAGGAGGAAATTGTATTTAACGTGGATTTTTCAACTGCTCGAGAACTACATCCTACATTCAAAAGCATATGACAACTTACAAAAAGTGTATTACTTTTCTGATACTTTCCATCACTCAAGTTCATTGATGTTTCTCGAAGCTAAAGATAACAAAAACAAGACTGACGAGCCTGTTGACAGCTAAGTATGTAGAAGCCCTCATGCTGAAATCACTGAAATCAGTATTCTAGCTGAGACACCAAACAGTCAAATCATAGAGATACTC
>NW_013707116.1:0-471 GCF_000517525.1 Limulus polyphemus | reverse complement strand
TTGACATAAATAGGTGTTTGTCAGTTATCTAAATTTGTTATCTCATATTATGCAGGTTGAGCATTTCCATGTTAAACTAACTTTCAAATTTAATAACTCACGAGAGGCTAATGGTTGAATATAATATGAGATGTGTACCCCTGATCGTGTGGGCTTCACGTTCACAGATATTTATATATTCATTTCGTTAATATCAGAAGAAGAACACGTATGCAATAGTGAGACTGTTGATAAAAGCGCTTGGCATCAGTAGTTATATATAGTAAAAATACGTGAAGGAAGTCTCCATTTTAATTAAATACCGACTCAAAAACCATGTACATGGCGTGAAAATGTTTTGTCTTGCAGAATAACGTTCTTTCGATCGACTCTAAATAAAATCTTATTTATACTATTTACTAAAGGTGTGGCGATACCATACGATACGATTTGTGTATCTTCATGAAATTTGGCAAGCTTTTAATAAATATT
>NW_013707115.1:0-471 GCF_000517525.1 Limulus polyphemus | reverse complement strand
TTAAAAATCATATGCATCAAATAAACTTTATTAACATCTTAACCACAAATCCTGTACATGTTAACCCCACAGTCTTTGTTTTAACGTCTCCTTCTATGAATGAATAAAAAGAACAAAAGAAAAACTGCTGTTGTTTTTCAAGAGTTATGGTATAACTGAATTCTTTATGATCTTTGAAACCATACAGGATCACAGCAGATTTACTAGACATGTTGAATATCAGGTGTAATTGCTAACATTTAACATAAATATATGCACCAGATGAAGTTCATACAAACTTGTAGTAAGCCTATGCATAATGCAATGTTTAGTAGCAATTATTTTTGAATAGCTCATGTTATTATTGCAGATTGAAGTACAGAGAATATGGCAGTTGGTAATGTAGGCAAAAATAATGGAGGCACTATAAACATTATTACAAAGGTGTAGTACCAACTACCAAGGGGTTTTACAAGTAAAACATCTTTGATG
>NW_013707114.1:0-471 GCF_000517525.1 Limulus polyphemus | reverse complement strand
AATATGTTCTACCAAAAACATAAACAGCAACAGTGGGTAAATATGTTTTACTAAACACATAAGCAGCAACAGTGGCTAAATATGTTCTGCCAAAAACATAAACAGCAACAGTGGGTAAATATGTTTTACCAAACACATAAGCAGCAACAGTAGGTAAATATGTTTTACCAAAAACATAAACAGCAACAGTGGGTAAATATGTTTTACCAAACACATAAGCAGCAACAGTGGGTAAATATGTTCTGCCAAAAACATAAACAGCAACAGTAGGTAAATATGTTTTACCAAACACATAAGCAGCAACAGTGGGTAAATATGTTCTGCCAAAAACATAAGCAGCAACAGTGGGAAAATATGTTCTACCAAAAACATAAACAGCAACAGTGGGTAAATATGTTTTACTAAACACATAAGCAGCAACAGTGGCTAAATATGTTCTGCCAAAAACATAAACAGCAACAGTGGGTAAAT
>NW_013707113.1:0-471 GCF_000517525.1 Limulus polyphemus | reverse complement strand
TTCCATGTAAGTTGGTCAAAATATGGCTTGTAATTAGCTAATATATATATATATATATATATATATTCTTTTTTTTGTGAGCTCCGACCCCTAAAAAACACAAAATGGGTAAATAAATTTTTTTTCATGTACTTGTGTTGGGGCATTCAAATTTATATTAGTGTCACTTTTCATCTTTATTGCTGTAAATATGACAGAAGCTCAAAATATACATATCAAAAAGTGAAGAAGGTTTATGGGTGTATTAGTATCATGGTGTGACACTACTAAATTTCAAGTCAATCCGGCAAGAAATGGAGAAATGGCGATTGATTGAAAAGTGTTTGTAAGAAAAGGAAAGAAAGAGAGAGGGAAAGAAAAAACAATATGTTTCTCTTCGGAGAAACGATAAGAAATGATTAAGTTATGTGATTAGTTTTATAAACTAAATATATAAATTCTATGAAAAGGAAATTTTCAAATTAGGTTGTG
>NW_013707112.1:0-471 GCF_000517525.1 Limulus polyphemus | reverse complement strand
AGAAGAATTCAGATGGTTCTACCACCCTAGCGGGTAAAGCAAAAATAATATAATCATTTATGTAATAATAACTTAATTGGTTTAGTGCTTCCGAGTAAAAATACGAGATTTTAAACAAAAATAGACAATACAAGCGTACAAGAAATAAATCTGCAGCACTTCAACGACGTAATTAAATAAAAAACACAATTTGCATATTATTTCATAACTAAAACTATAAAAAGCTGTTTTTGTTTGAATTAAGTCATAATAATAATAACAAGAACACAATTTTCTTTTCTAACACCTTAAATGTTATATTTCATATAATTTATATGCGAATTATTCGTTGATAGAAAACTAGTATAAGTAAAAATATCCGAATATTTTCGTTCGCCTTTTGAATATCTCATTTTTGTGTATTATGATTGGAATTAGGTCGTCAAGAAATTAATGTCGCTTTTTGTAAGATGAAAAAAAAACCCCGACGAC
>NW_013707111.1:0-471 GCF_000517525.1 Limulus polyphemus | reverse complement strand
TATATATATATTTCAGTAATTGGATCAGTCAACCAACAAAGATATCACCAGTATATATATATTTCAGTAATTGGATCAGTCAACCAACAAAGATGTCACCAGTATATATATATTTCAGTAATTGGATCAGTCAACCAACAAAGATGTCACCAGTATATATATATTTCAGTAATTGGATCAGTCAACCAACAAAGATGTCACCAGTATATATATATTTCAGTAATTGGATCAGTCAACCAACAAAGATGTCACCAGTATATATATATATTTCAGTAATTGGATCAGTCAACCAACAAAGATGTCACCAGTATATATATATATATATATTTCAGTAATTGGATCAGTCAACCAACAAAGATGTCACCAGTATATATATATTTCAGTAATTGGATCAGTCAACCAACAAAGATGTCACCAGTATATATATATATTTCAGTAATTGGATCAGTCAACCAACAAAGATATCACCAG
>NW_013707110.1:0-471 GCF_000517525.1 Limulus polyphemus | reverse complement strand
AAAACTTTATAGTTTATCTGTTATTTTCTCTATGCTATCTTAAAATGGGATCAGTCAATTCGACCAACCTCATAACCACCAAAAAAAATCGAAATAAACCTAAATTACCCCTTTTTTTCTTTCTAGAATGATTTCAAATTGTAACATGAAACTGCATTAGTTTATCCTAAGTAGCTCTAAGTTCATAACATTATGTATCTATTTATAACTAAATTTTATTGCCCTTTGAACTGTGTCTAACTACTTTTGGTGCCGCAAAAAGTTGTAAATCACTCGGAGACGTGCAGGTCATGTTATGCTATTGAATTACATTACCCACGAGCTACTAGCTCCTTGCGTGTGTGCCTTGTGAACCATTTTAATTATATTATTATTACTATTATTTATTTTACCTAATCTAGTCTTAAATAGCTTAAAAAGATCTGTATTTTTAGATTTTAGTTGATTTTATAATAATAAATAAAGAATAAG
>NW_013707109.1:0-471 GCF_000517525.1 Limulus polyphemus | reverse complement strand
AAAAAACACACGCAAAAACGTCTATAAAAACTGCAAAACACAAGATGTGAAACCGCAACTTTGCAAGTATCTCCGCATGGACCCAACAAACCTTCTTGTCAAATTAGGTGAAGATCCATCAACAGAGGGTGAAGTAGTGGTATAAAACGCCCATAAAAACCCAAAACGCAAAAATGAAAATATCTGTGTACCCCCGCACGAACCTAATGAACCTCCATACCAATTTTCGTGAAGATCCATCCACACCCTCCGAATTAGTTACATGGACGGACAACAGACAGTACTATTATATTTATATAGATTCAGCTACCAAACTCTCATTAATTTTTTCACAAAATACTTACTACATAACTTCCTTATATTCATTTTCTAGTATCAAAAAAATCTGTAAGTTCGTTTAGCCATCCTTACAAGCCCCAGCCCCTTGTGGCTTACCAGTAGGTCTGAGGGCTTCTAATGCTTGTGTTGAAA
>NW_013707108.1:0-471 GCF_000517525.1 Limulus polyphemus | reverse complement strand
CTATTGTAATCCGCTTATAAGGAAGATAAATTGCTCAAAGACCATTTGTAAACTAATTTTATGATGGAGAGTTTAGCTGCTGAAATTTAACGTTTTGAGCGGCATGATCAAAATTGCTTAAACTTTTATTCAATGCTTAAATTTCTATATTATATTTAGCATATTTTCTGAAGACCTAGGTGGTCTAGTATTTGTATTGTTATTGTTATCAGGCCCATCAAGTGGTAAGTTTGAAACCACATGTCGCTGAAAACTGAATTTCGATACCCGCGATGGGCACAGCACAGATAGCTTATTGCGTTTAACAATAAAACAAACAAACAAATCCTATTATTCGATACTGCTTACTACTTTTATAAACTAAAATTATTACAATTTATATATATTTCAATTATTTCTCGATAAAGCTAATTCAAGTTTCGTTTGTGTAAATCTGTTTCAACACTTTTTAGTAGTAGTTGTTGTTTTTAA
>NW_013707107.1:0-471 GCF_000517525.1 Limulus polyphemus | reverse complement strand
ATCACAGTTTAAAGTATGATATAAGTTATGACAACTTATCATGATACTCCATTTGCATCACATTCAGTATTCGCACCAACTTACGGTAGAATCAGTAAACGCTTCTTCTGGATGAATATGAGAAAAATACATCTTTAGAACTAGTCCATGTCTAAAGAATGGTCCTTTACAAAGGATGTCTAATTTAACCACACCTCTCCAGTTCTAGTGACTATGGATGTTTTAGGTCCATTGCCTACATCTTATGCACGAAATAAATATGTTTTAGTTGTTGTTGACTGTATAACTAGATTTCCAGAAGCGATCTGTGTACCAGATCAGAAAGCAGAAACAATTGCTAAGGCACTTGTCAATCAACTTATAACTAGACACGGTCGAGTAAGATTTGACCCTGAGTTATCAACTAGAATTAACACTTACACCCAGGACAAGGCGAGTAAGATTTGGCCCCCGAGTTATCAACAGAATTAA
>NW_013707106.1:0-471 GCF_000517525.1 Limulus polyphemus | reverse complement strand
ATATTAGGAACAATACGAGAGAACTATAGTCAATTTTGCATTTGCAGTTAAATTTGTATATTTTGTTTGCATTTTTGTTTTATCTCTTGTAAGGAAGTGTATTAAGCACAAGTTCTACATTATTGTAATAAATTGACAGTTGAGTGAACCATTATCAGCAACAATCCAGCTGATTGTTCATATAAACAAATCTTCACAATGGGAAATTTAATCAATCCATAGATTCTCATTCCTAATTTGAACAACTATTTCTTATAACAAAAATGAATTTCCTATGGATTCATGAATTTCTAATCGGTACATGACTCCATGAGAGTGAAGTAGAAGTCAACAAAAACTTATAAAAAAACAAACAAAAAACAATGCACTAACTAGTGTGTACCTGTTTAGTAACAATTTTTTTGAGAAAGATCTTAACTCACTCTGGATACCAGTTTGACAGTTTTTCTGAGAATGTTCTTCACAGTAGGA
>NW_013707105.1:0-471 GCF_000517525.1 Limulus polyphemus | reverse complement strand
CTGGCTGAATATTGTGTTCATTACATATTACGTGGTTAGCCAGATCCGGCGTTGTATTTTGTTGAATACATGTTACGTGGTAAGCAAATTCTGGCTGAATATTGTGTTCATTACATATTAATGTGGTTAGCCAGACTCCGGCGTTGTATTTTATTGAATACAGAGCTTGAAGTGGAGTGGGATACCATCCCACTTCCTTTCAAGAGGGCTCAAAACCGCCCCAGTACTTTTACAGTTGTCTAGTAGTGTTACACCACAGTACTTTTACAGTTGTCTAGTTAGGGTTACACCACAATACTTTTACAGTTGTCTAGTAGTGTTACACCACAGTACTTTTACAGTTGTCTAGTTAGGGTTACACCACAATACTTTTACAGTTGTCTAGTAGTGTTACACCACAATACTTTTACAGTTGTCTAGTTAGGGTTACACCACAGTACTTTTACAGTTGTCTAGTAGTGTTACACCACA
>NW_013707104.1:0-471 GCF_000517525.1 Limulus polyphemus | reverse complement strand
CATATATGAATCTATATAGATTATTGTTTCTGTTAGACATCAGCGTACCTGAATACTATGTATGAATCTATATAGATTATTGTTTCTGTTAGACATCATCGTACCTGAATACCATGTATGAATATACATGGATTATTGTTTCTGTTAGATATCAGTATACCTGAATACCATGTATGAATCTATATAGATTATTGTTTCTGTTAGATATCAGTATACCTGAATACCATGTATGAAGCTATATAGATTATTGTTTCTGTTAGACATCAGTTTACCTGAATACCATATATGAAGCTATATAGATTATTGTTTTTAGACATCAGTATACCTGAATACCATGTATGAATCTATATAGATTATTGTTTCTGTTAGATATCAGCATACCTGAATACCATATATGAAGCTATATAGATTATTGTTTGTTCAGTTATGTATCTCATAAGCTTTGTTGTTCCATCTTCTGCTTTGCTATAC
>NW_013707103.1:0-471 GCF_000517525.1 Limulus polyphemus | reverse complement strand
AACAAATATATTCTGTTTAGTGTACAGTAAGAGATTCTAGTAACAGTGGCC
This sequence comes from Limulus polyphemus, assembly GCF_000517525.1. Taxonomy (NCBI): domain Eukaryota; kingdom Metazoa; phylum Arthropoda; class Merostomata; order Xiphosura; family Limulidae; genus Limulus; species Limulus polyphemus. The sequence goes on along the minus strand of NW_013707103.1, from coordinate 420 downwards.
TAATGATAACAGCCTTTTCATCAACAAATATATTCAGTTTAGTGTACAGTAAAATATTCTAGTAACAGTGGCCTAATGATAACAGCCTCTTCATCAACAAATATATTCTGTTTAGTGTACAGTAAAATATTCTAGTAACAGTGGCCTAATGATAACAGCCTTTTCATCAACAAATATATTCAGTTTAGTGTACAGTAAAATATTCTAGTAACAGTGGCCTAACGATAACAGCCTCTTCATCAACAAATATATTTAGTTTAGTGTACAATAAGATATTCTAGTAACAGTGGCCTAACGATAACAGCTTCTTTATCAACAAATATACTCAGTTTAGTGTACAGCAAGATATTCTAGTAACAGTGGCCTAATGATAACAGCCTCTTCATCAACAAATATATTCAGTTTAGTGTACAATAAGAG
>NW_013707102.1:0-471 GCF_000517525.1 Limulus polyphemus | reverse complement strand
CTTAAGAAATACGACAAGACTAAAAGGAGGAAAACAACAGCTTAAGAAATACGACAAGACTAAAAGGAGGAAAACAACAGCTTAAGAAATACGACAAGACTAAAAGGAGGAAAACAACAGTTTAAGAAATACGACAAGACTACAAGGTGGAAAACAGCAGCTTAAGAAATACGACAAGACTAAAAGGAGGAAAACAACAGCTTAAGAAATACGACAAGACTAAAAGGAGGAAAACAACAGCTTAAGAAATACGACAAGACTAAAAGGAGGAAAACAACAGCTTAAGAATACGACAAGACTAAAAGGAGGAAAACAACAGCTTAAGAAATACGACAAGACTAAAAGGAGGAAAACAACAGCTTAAGAAATACGACAAGACTAAAAGGAGGAAAACAACAGCTTAAGAAATACGACAAGACTAAAAGGAGGAAAACAACAGCTTAAGAAATACGACAAGACTAAAAGGAGGAA
>NW_013707101.1:0-471 GCF_000517525.1 Limulus polyphemus | reverse complement strand
GGACGTGACGCTGCATGTAGTGGCTAGCAAAGGTACCCTAAACTGGACGTGACACTGTATGTAGTGGCTAGCACAGGTTACCCTAAATTGGACGTGACACTGTATGTAGTGGCTAGCACAGGTTACTCTAAACTTGACGTGACACTGTATGTATTGACTATCTCAGGTTACCCTAAACTGGACGTGACACTGTATGTAGTGGCTAGCACAGGTTACTCTAAACTGGACATGACAGTGTATGTATTGACTAGCTCAGGTTACCCTAAACTGGACGTGACAGTGTATGTAGTGGCTACCACAGGTTACTCTAAACTGGACGTGACACTGTATGTATTGACTATTTCAGGTAACTCTAAACTGGACGAGACACTGTATGTATTGACTATTTCAGGTTACTCTAAACTAGATGTGACACTGTATGTATTGACTATTTCAGGTTACTCTAAACTGGACGTGACACTGTATGTATTG
>NW_013707100.1:0-471 GCF_000517525.1 Limulus polyphemus | reverse complement strand
CATTACTAGAGAATACATTATATATCATTACTACAGAATACATTCCATATCATTACTACGGAATACATTACATATCATTACTACAGAATACATTCCATATCATTACTATAGAATACATTACATATCATTACTACAGAATACATTCCATATCATTACTAGAGACTACATTACATATCATTACTAGAGACTACATTACATATCATTACTACAGGATACACTCCATATCATTACTACAGAGTACATTACATATCATTACTACAGAATACATTACATATCATTACCAGAGAATACATTACATATCATTACTACAGAATACATTCCATATCATTACTACATAATACATTCCATATCATTACTACAGAATACATTCCATATCATTACTAGAAAATACATTCCATATCATTACTACAGAATACATTCCATATCATTACTAGAGAATACATTACACATCATTACTACATAATACATTAC
>NW_013707099.1:0-471 GCF_000517525.1 Limulus polyphemus | reverse complement strand
TGACCTTCCAACTACGCTGCAGAGATTCAAACATCATCCTGAACTTTCTGATACTGAAAGAAACTACTTTCACCAGAACTACTAAGATAAAAAAGGTCTCGACAATACCAGCAGGCACTTCCTAAGATTACATATAGAAGAATATAGACACAAAAAGCACCATCTACCCAACACGACTGGAACAAAATATGCTAAGTTTCAACAACTTTTAACCACAAATACTAGAGTATTAGATATCTTAATCTTCTACACAAAACGCTATACATCCAACCTAGAAAACATCAAGAAGAAACGTTATTAATTCCACTTAATTTATGCTATGTTTTTTATCATCGCATGGATAAAGGTGCACTGTGCATTACTGAATTGGCTCTCGTACATTAATCACATACCATCCAACCCCACTTGGTACATCAATGGAGACGAACTCTAGTAAGCAGGCAAGAACATGCTCATTAATAGAATGTCCCA
>NW_013707098.1:0-471 GCF_000517525.1 Limulus polyphemus | reverse complement strand
ACGGCTGAAAGGGCGAGCATGTTTGGTGTGACGGGAGTAGGTACGTGCTGATATAAGTATATATACATGAAAGGTATATTTAATAGGTGTTATTTATCGTTTCGAGACACGGAGTAGCCTTGATAGGTGAAAAAAATTTTAGTTGGTCATATATAAATGTTCATTAGCCTCCTGTTTAGGTAGTGACGTAACGGAGTGGGGGTTACTTATAGGGTGGGATGGGGATAGCCCAGTACCAGGTCGATTATTTGAAATATTGTTGTTTTATGTAAATTAGGAAATGTAAAAAAGGGGGAGAGATGGTATGGTTCGAATCTTCATGCAAAGTTACACAATAACTATTTTTGCACTGGCTGCCCCTAGTTTTGGAGGTAATAAATCTATATCCTGTATCATACTCTATCCTGTTGATAAACACACGCACGCTCGGGTGTGAACAAATAGCCGGTGACGGAGGTAATAAATCTATAT
>NW_013707097.1:0-471 GCF_000517525.1 Limulus polyphemus | reverse complement strand
GACCATTCCAAGCTTTAACTTGTTGTTAAACACATGTTTAAACAACTCTTCTTGTTCAATTACGTAATACCATGTTTAATGTCAATCTATAAAAGGTCGTGGCTGGTATATTTTGACCCCCCACCGTACAAATAGGGTTTTCATCGCTTAATTGCTATGCTGCGCTGTCGAGCAAGTTCAGTGAACTAATGCTAGCGATATCTGTGTATGTATGAAACTAACGCTCGGTGAAAATGTTCTGAGGACGTTTCACTGTTTGGGTTCCGACGTAGATTGAATAAACGGTATTTAGAAAAAAATACATGATGTTGAATAAACACGCCCATTCGCACGTGCATTGTAGAACGAAATATGTTGAAAGTGTAATTTGTTGTGTCGAATCGATATTTATTTTTGATAGAGTGTAATAACGGCTTTACATTGTTCACCCTAGAAACTCCACACTTTTGTGGAGCTCACATTGATACAGTG
>NW_013707096.1:0-471 GCF_000517525.1 Limulus polyphemus | reverse complement strand
ATAAAGTTAAACAGAAGTAAAAAAAGATACACTATAATATTTATTATAAATATTTCTGTAAACAGTGTACCACTTGCTCCTATTTTCTAAGTACATTTTAACACAGTAAAAATTGTAATGCACGTATTGACATAGGTATAATTTAAAACAATACTATTCTGTTATAGACATTTTTATGCTATTAAACTACAAAATGTATTTTCCAAAACTACTTTATCAGCTTCATTTGTGATAAGATTAAGAAAGATTCTACCAGGAAAATTTGATAAATTGCATGCATGGCTCATCTCCTTTTACTGGTTTTCTACGTTACTAGTTCTTCAAAGTACTTTTTTAATTATCTACAGCAACGTTCTGCTACAGTATAGGTTAAAGAGCATTGTCTGACAGTGTACGTAGAAGCGACACGAATTTTGAAACTTAGCCACTGTTTGAAGGCCGATCATTGTGCCAAAACACACGCGCGCGCGC
>NW_013707095.1:0-471 GCF_000517525.1 Limulus polyphemus | reverse complement strand
TTTCAGTAAAACATGGGATCTTAAGTAACTCCTCTTCCTTTCAGTAAAACATGGGATCTTAAGTAACTCGTTTGATACTTTTCGAGGTGTTGATGTAATCGGAAGTACCAACTACTTACACCATAATAAAATGAATCACATGAAGAGACGACACCAATATGGAGAAACTCCAATATGGAGACACGGAGATTAAGTAGTGAAACACCAGTATGGAGAGACGGAGATTAAGTGGTGAAACACCAATATGGAGAGACGGAGATTAAGTGGTGAAACACCAATATGGAGAGACGGAGATTAAGTGGTGAAACACCAATATGGAGAGACGGAGATTAAGTGGTGAAACACCAATATGGAGAGACGGAGATTAATGGTGAAACACCAATATGGAGAGAGACGGAGATTAATTGGTGAAACACCAATATGGAGAGAGACGGAGATTAATTGGTGAAACACCAATATGGAGAGACAGAG
>NW_013707094.1:0-471 GCF_000517525.1 Limulus polyphemus | reverse complement strand
TTAAGATCAGGCCTAAATCCAGTCCACAAACTAAAGGGATTTCCTCCAGGCAAGTGATGCAAAGTTTCCTAATGATCTATCAGCACGCTGATTGGCTAAGAAGGTAGGAAACAGCTGCATTTTGAATTTCCCAATTCATTATCTGAGTTGAACTGCAAAGTGTTCAAACAAAATTCTATCATCAAGGATTATTTATAGTTTTCTACCATGAAATCAAGCTAGACCTAACTCTTCGATGGTTTGAACTTTCTCTTTCCCTGATTAGTGACGTATAAGTTATTAAATATTATCAGTATGCCCAACCATTATACGTTATGCTTTTCATACGACAACAACGACAAGAATATTTTTCCTCGTCCTGTATAAAGTGAATGAGTTTCGGTTATTTGTTTCACAAATTATATAGTTCGCTATTTAACGTGTGCAGTAATTTGTTACTCTTCTCTTTTTCTCTACAGTTTCCTTTTCTGG
>NW_013707093.1:0-471 GCF_000517525.1 Limulus polyphemus | reverse complement strand
TAGTGTGGTGAAGAGATGTGTTAACTGTATCTCTTCACCACACTACATTCATCTCTTCACCACACTACATCACAGTTAACACATCTCTTCAGCACACTACATTACAGTTAACACGATGTGTTAACTGTAATGTAACGTGGTGAAGAGACATGTTAACTGTAATGTAGTGTACTGAAGAGATGTGTTAACTGTAATGTAACGTGGTGAAGAGACATGTTAACTGTAATGTAGTGTGCTGAAGAGATGTGTTAACTGCAATGTAGTGTCCTAAAGAGATGTGTTAACTGTAATGTAGTGTGGTGAAGAGATGTGTTAACTGTAATGTAATGTGGTGAAGAGACATGTTAACTGTAATGTAGTGTGGTGAAGAGACATGTTAACTGTAATGTAGTGTGGTGAAGAGATATGTTAACTGTAATGCAGTGTGGTGAAGAGATATGTTAACTGTAATGTAGTGTGGTGAAGAGAGAT
>NW_013707092.1:0-471 GCF_000517525.1 Limulus polyphemus | reverse complement strand
AAATACAAAATATTATCTATACTACTAGTTTTAAGGACAAGTACGACTGTATGTTTAGCAGTTTCTGTTTGGATAAATACAAAATATATCTATACTACTAGTTTTAAGGACAAGTACGACTGTATGTTTAGCAGTTTCTGTTGGATAAATACAAAATATATCTATACTACTAGTTTTAAGAACAAGTACGACTGTATATTTAGCAGAAACTGCTAAACATACAGTCGTACTTGTCCTTAAAACTAGTAGTACAGATATATTTTGTATTTATCAAACAGAAACATTTATCCAACAACATAATATATCTATACCAGGAGTTTTAAGGACAAGTACGACTGTATGTTTAGCAGTTTCTGTTTGATAAATACATAATATATCTATACCAGGAGTTTTAAGGACAAGTGCGACTGTATGTTTAGCAGTTTCTGTTGAATAAATACAAAATATATCTATACTACTAGTTTTAAGGAC
>NW_013707091.1:0-471 GCF_000517525.1 Limulus polyphemus | reverse complement strand
AAAAGACTTCAGCACATTATTCAGTTAGTTATATTGTATCATTAACTGATTTACATCATAAAAGACTTTAGAACATTATTCAGTTAGTTATATTGTATCATTAACTGATTTACACCCTAAAAGACTTTAGCACATTATTCAGTTACTTATATTGTATCATTAACTGATTTATACCCTGAAAAACTTTAGCACATTATTCAGTTTGTTATATTGTATCATTAATTGATTTACACCCTAAAATACTTCAGCACATTATTCAGTTACTTATATTGTATCATTAACTGATTTACACCTTAAAAACTTTAGCACATTATACAGTTAGTTATATTGTATCATTAACTGATTTACACCATAAAAGACTTTAGCACATTATTCAGTTAGTTATATTGTATCATTAACTGATTTACACCATAAAAGACTTCAGAACATTATTCAGTTAGTTATATTGTATCATTAAGTGATTTACACCAT
>NW_013707090.1:0-471 GCF_000517525.1 Limulus polyphemus | reverse complement strand
TTTATAAACACACGTTGATTGTCACCAAGATACAGACTGTAGTTTTATAAACACACGTTGATTGTCACCAAGATACGACTGTAGTTTTATAAACACACATTAATTGTTACCAAGATACAGCCTGAACTTTTATAAACACACATTGATTGTTACCAAGATACAGCCTGTAGTTTTATAAACACACGTTGATTGTCACCAAAATACAGTCTGTAGTTTTATAAACACATTAATTGTTACCAAGATACAGTCTGTAGTTTATAAACACACATTAATTGTTGCCAAGATACAGTCTGTAGTTTTATAAACACACATTGATTGTCACCAAAATACAGTCTGTAGTTTTATAAACACACATTAATTGTTGCCAAGATACAGTCTGTAGTATTATAAACACACATTAATTGTTGCCAAGATACAGTCTGTAGTATTATAAACACACGTTTATTGTCACCAAGATACAGTCTGTAGTTT
>NW_013707089.1:0-471 GCF_000517525.1 Limulus polyphemus | reverse complement strand
ATATTGTTATAGAAAGAATCTTATCTTTTCTATATAAGATATTTCGAGACGATATTGTTATAGAAAGAATCTTATCTTTTCTATATAAGATATTTCGAGATGATATTGTTATAGAAAGAATCTTATCTTTTCTATATAAGATATTTCAAGATGATATTGTTATAGAAAGAATCTTATCTTTTCTATATAAGATATTTCAAGATGATATTGTTATAGAAAGAATCTTATCTTTTCTATATAAGATATTTCAAGATGATATTGTTACAGAAAGAATCTTATCTTTTCTATATAAGATATTTCGAGATGATATTGTTATAGAAAGAATCTTATCTTTTCTATATAAGATATTTCGAGATGATATTGTTACAGAAAGAATCTTATCTTTTCTATATAAGATATTTCGAGATGATATTGTTACAGAAAGAATCTTATCTTTTCTATATAAGATATTTCAAGATGATATTGTTACAG
>NW_013707088.1:0-471 GCF_000517525.1 Limulus polyphemus | reverse complement strand
AAGTAGACAAAAACCAGAAATAATAAAACTATAAACTAGTCAAAAACAATGAAAAAAACTATCAATTAGACAAAAACAAAATATAATAAACCTATTGACTAAATAAAAGAAAATACAATAAAACTATTAACTAGACAAAACAAAATATAATAAAACCATAAACTAGACAAAAATATAGAATAATAAAACTGTTAATTAAACAAAAAATAACTATGTTAAAACTATTGACTAGATTAAAACAAAATATAATAAAACTATTGAATAGATTAAAACAAAATACAATAAAACTATTAACCAGACGAAAACCAAATATAATAAAACTATAAACTAGACAAAAACAAAGTATAATAAAACTATGGACTAGATTAAGACAAACTATACTAAACTATTGACTAGATTAAAACAAAATATAATAATAGTTTTATTATATTTTGTTTTAATCTAGTCAATAGGACTAGATTAAAACAAAAT
>NW_013707087.1:0-471 GCF_000517525.1 Limulus polyphemus | reverse complement strand
GTGATGTGACTAGAGCTTTTCAATCTGTTGTTGGACAATGATGTGACTAATGCTCTTCAATCTTTTAGTGTACAATGATGTGACTACTGTTCCTCAATCTTTTTAGTGTACAATGATGTGACTACTGTTCTTCAATCTTTTAATGTACAATGATGTGACTACTGCTCTTCAATCTTTCAGTGTACAATGATGTGACTAATGCTCTTCAGTCTTTTAGTGGACAATGATGTGACTAATGCTCTTCAATCTTTTAGTGTACAATGATGTGACTACTGCTCTTCAATCTTTTAGTGGACAATGATGTGACTAATGCTCTTCAGTCTTTTAGTGGACAATGATGTGACTAATGCTCTTCAATCTTTTAGTGTACAATGATGTGACTAATGCTCTTCAATCTTTTAGTGGACAATGATGTGACTAAATCTATTCAATCTGTTGTTGGACAATGATGTCACTAGTGCTTTAAATCTC
>NW_013707086.1:0-471 GCF_000517525.1 Limulus polyphemus | reverse complement strand
AGGGACAAAGTAAGTTTGTCTTGCACCGTGTCAGGGACAAAGTAAGTTTGTCTTGCACCGTGTCAGGGACAAAGTAAATCTGTCTTGCACTGTGTCAGGGACAAAGTAAGTTCATCTTGCACCGTGTCAGGGACAAAGTAAATTCGTCTTGCACCGTGTCATGGACAAAGTAAGTTTGTCTTGCACCGTGTCATGGACAAAGTAAGTTCATCTTGCACTGTGTCAGGGACAAAGTAAGTTTGTCTTGCACCGTGTCAGGGACAAAGTAAGTTCATCTTGCACTGTGTCAGGGACAAAGTAAGTTTGTCTTACACCGTGTCAGGGACAAAGTAAGTTTGTCTTACACCGTGTCAGGGACAAAGTAAGTTCATCTTGCACCGTGTCAGGGACAAAGTAAGTTCATCTTGCACCGTGTCAGGGACAAAGTAAGTTTGTCTTGCACCGTGTCAGGGACAAAGTAAGTTTGTCTTG
>NW_013707085.1:0-471 GCF_000517525.1 Limulus polyphemus | reverse complement strand
CAGTATTTAAGTGCCAGAGTTCCGTTCAGTGATTTAGTGAAGTATGTAAGTGCCAGAGTTCCGTTCAGTGATTTAGTGAAGTATGTAAGTGCCAGAGTTCGTTCAGTGATTTAATGAAGTATCTAAGTGCCAGAGTTCCGTTCAAAGATTTAGTGAAGTATTTAAGTGCCAGAGTTCCGTTCAGTGATTTAATGAAGTATTTAAGTGCCAGAGTTTAGTTCAGTGATTTAGTGAAGTATTTAAGTGCCAGAGTTCTGTTCAGTGATTTAGTGAAGTATCTAAGTGCCAGAGTTCAGTTTAGTGATTTTGTGAAGTATTTAAGTGCCAGAGTTCTGTTCAGTGATTTCGTGAAGTGTTTAAGTGCCAGAGTTTAGTTCAGTGATTTACTGAAGTATTTAAGTGCCAGAGTTTAGTTCAGTGATTTACTGAAGTATTTAAATGACAGATTTCAGTTCAGTGATTTAGTGAAGT
>NW_013707084.1:0-471 GCF_000517525.1 Limulus polyphemus | reverse complement strand
ATAATACTAGACATTTCCTTTTAGTGACACAGTGTATAGCAGTAGATTGTTCATATCTTCTAGTGTATAATACTAGACATTTCCTTTTAGTGACACAGTGTATAGCAGTAGATTGTTCATGTCTTCTAGTGTATAATACTAGACATTTTCTTCTGATGACACAGTGTATAGCAGTAGATTGTTCACGTCTTCTAGTGTATAACACAAGACATTTCCTCTTGGTGACACAGTGTATAGCAGTAGATTGTTCATGTCTTCTAGTGTATAACACAAGACATTTCCTCTTGGTGACACAGTGTATAGCAGTAGATTGTTCACGTCTTCTAGTGTATAACACTAGACATTTCCTCTTGGTGACACAGTGTATAGCAGTAGATTGTTCATGTCTTCTAGTGTATAATACTAGACATTTTTTCTTGGTGGCACAGTGTATAGCAGTAGATTGTTCATGTCTTCTAGTGTATAATACTA
>NW_013707083.1:0-471 GCF_000517525.1 Limulus polyphemus | reverse complement strand
AGATAAGGCTAGTGTTTTAATTTAAAATAAAGATACTTATTGACGCTTTGTTTTTAGGATAAGACCAGTGCTTTCATTGAAAATAAAAATATCTAATGGCGCCTTGATGTATGATTAGACTAGTATTTTCCTTGGAATTAAATATACCTATTGGAGCGTTACTATAAGATTAGACTATTACTTTCCTTGAAGATAAAAAAGCTATTGGCACCTGGTTGTAAGATTACACTAGTATTTTCCTTGACAATAAAAATATCTATTGGCGCATTGTTGTTAGATTAAATTAATAATTTCGTTAGATAAAAATATACCTATTGGCGCCTTGTGGTAAGATTATAATAGTATTTTCCTTGGAAATAAAAATACCTATTGGTGTCTTGTTGTAACTTTAGACTAGTATTTCTTTGGAATTAAATATATCTATTGGCGCTTTGCTGTAAGATGAGACTAGTACTTTCTTTGGAAATAAAA
>NW_013707082.1:0-471 GCF_000517525.1 Limulus polyphemus | reverse complement strand
ATAGTGACTGGTAGGTCTTTTATTATAGAGGGATAGTGACTGTAGGTCTTTAGTGATAGAATGATATATACTGGTTGGTGTTTTATTATAGATGGATAGTGACTGGTAAGTCTTTTGTGATAGATGGATAGTGGCTGGAAGGTCTTTTAATACAGACGGATTGAGACTGGTTGGTCTTTCATTATATATGGAAAGTGGCTGGTAGGTGTTTTAAAATATATATATAATAACTTGTAGTACTTTTATTGCAGATGGAGTGTGGTTGGTAGGTCGTTTATTACTGATGGATAGTGACTAGTAAGTCTTTTATTATTGATGGATTGAGGCTGGTAGGTCTTTTAACATAGATGGATAGTAACTGGTAGGTCATTTATTATTGATAAATAGTGGCTGGAAGGTCTTTTAATATAGATTAATAGTAACTTGTAGGTCTTTTATGATAGACGGATAGTGTCTGTTAGGTATTTTATT
>NW_013707081.1:0-471 GCF_000517525.1 Limulus polyphemus | reverse complement strand
AAAAAAAAAAAAAAAAAAATACATATGATTCGACAATATTCGAACAACAAGAATAATACTCAAATAGAATAATGACACAGCTTATGTTCGGAATAAAGAAAAAATAACCTAGACAAAATCTTTAAATATTCTTGTCGCAAAGAGGAAACGAAAGTTTCAACAAAGACACATTTCTTGTTATATGATAACGAGTGTTTGTTTCAGGTATTCGCGCAAAACTGCGCAAAGCCGTCCCCAATTTTCAACTGATAGACTAGAGGGAAGGCATCTAGTGAACTGCACCCACCATCAACTCTTGGGCTATTCTTATCTGATCGAAGGATGGGATTTGACCGTCACTGTTAAAGTGCATCCACGACCCCAAAGTGCGAAGCGCGTTTCGGGGAGCACCAGGTTGCAAATCAAGAATACTGCGATTCGCAGCTTGGGCTCGATAACCATTAGGCCACACCCGCCTAATAACGAGATTAG
>NW_013707080.1:0-471 GCF_000517525.1 Limulus polyphemus | reverse complement strand
ATTAGACAGAACTTGTTCTTTAGTACGATCATAGTCAATAAGTGTTTGTAGATAGGACTTTGTCTTTAGTAAGATCATAGCCAATAAATGTTTGCTAGATAGAACTTGGTCTTTAGTACGATCATAGTCAATAAATGTTTATTAGATAGAACTTTGGCTTTAGTAAGATCATAGTCAATAAATGTTTATTAGATAGCTGATAACAGATAACTAACTATCTGTTAATAATACAGTAATCAATTATAGTATGAACTAACTATCTGTTAATAATACAGTAATCAATTATAGCATGAACTATCTGTTAATAAGACATTAATCAATTATAGCATGAACTATCTGTTAATAAGACACCAATAAATTATAGTATGAACTGACTATCTGTTAATAATACACTAATCAATTTTAGCATGAACTATATGTTAATAATACACTAATCAATTATAGCATAAACTAACTATCTGTTAATAATAC
>NW_013707079.1:0-471 GCF_000517525.1 Limulus polyphemus | reverse complement strand
CCTACTAACTTTGTATTAATTTCTTGAACCTACGTGTTTTACTCCTAACTTTGTATTAATTTCTTGAACCTACGTGTTTTACTACTAACTTTGTATTCATTTCTTGAACCTACTTGTTTTCCAACATCACGAACAACCACCATTTCTATATAGTTAACTTTGCATAACGCACCCTTGGTCTCCAAGGTTACAATTTTCTCAGTATCTCCTGAGTTCAATTACAGTAAGTATACAGAGACACATGTTAAATTACACACACAAATTCAAGCTTGTACGAAAAGTAATACAGGATTTTTTGTACGAAATCATCACCTATCAAAGACGTTTAACATTGAAAGAATATATTTCTTAAATAAACTATTACATACGCAGTGCCATCTAGTGACAAATTAATGAACTAATAATGTAATATTACATTGTTGGTAAAAACAATATTGTTGCGTCAGCGAGTCACATGACCACGTGACGCAA
>NW_013707078.1:0-472 GCF_000517525.1 Limulus polyphemus | reverse complement strand
GTTCAAGTTCGTTGTTGTATGGTGTGTGTTGTTATTCAAGTTCGTTGGTGTATGATGTGTGTTTGTTTATTTTTATTCAAGTTCGTTGTTGTATGGTGTGTGTTTTTTTATTTTATTCAAGTTCGTTGTTGTATGATGTGTGTGTTTATTTTTATTCAAGTTCGTCGTTGTATGGTGTGTGTTTGTTTATTTTTATTCAAGTTCGTTGTTGTATGGTGTGTGTTTGTTTATTTTTATTCAAGTTCGTTGTTGTATGATGTGTGTTTGTTTATTTTTATTCAAGTTCGTTGTTGTATGGTGTGTGTTTGTTTATTTTTATTCAAGTTCGTTGTTGTATGATGTGTGTTTGTTTATTTTTATTCAATTTCGTTGTTGTATGATGTATGTTTGTTTATTTTTATTCAAGTTCGTTGTTGTATGATGTGTGTGTTTATTTTTATTCAAGTTCGTTGTTGTATGATGTGTGTGTTTG
>NW_013707077.1:0-472 GCF_000517525.1 Limulus polyphemus | reverse complement strand
ATTGATATAGACAGAAATTGAAGATATCACAGAGCCACATGTTGGCCGTGGCTATGTATTTCGAGTGTCAGACTATGAATCCAAGAGTCCATGAGTCGTTACCTGTTGCCATAAACAATTTCGACCTGCATTTTGGGGCTATGAGTACGTTATAAGACTATTCGATTAAACTAGCCCAAGAGTGTTGTTGACCAGCTGCCTTCCATCCAGTTTATTAATTTAAAATTAAGGACAGCTATTGGACGTAGCTCCTGTGTATCTTTGCATGAATATCCAATAAAACTAAATCAAGTCTTAGAAAGCCTAATTCAAATGATAACTGAGCTCTTTGCCTTTTTAGCGACATAAATGTCATACGATTTGGGAATAAGGCCATTTGCTTGTTAAAAGTGTTTATGAATCGTAACAGTATAACTATTCGATAATGTAAACAGTTGTTTCGATCAATCAATAATCAGATATATTTCCTAGC
>NW_013707076.1:0-472 GCF_000517525.1 Limulus polyphemus | reverse complement strand
ATTTATTTTATTCAAATATAAAGAATATATCAATACAGACTGTAGAGCTTAGAACGTGCTTATTTGAACTGGTATTCTACATTAAAAAGTTCAGGAACTTTCTATTTGTATTTTAGCAGTAGTAGCAAAGGAAATGAACTTTACTTGAAGTAGGGTTTGAATGAATAGAATATCCATCTTAATAAAGATGTCCTTTCATTATAGATTCTTCTGGTGGAAATTTACTGACTATTTAGCTAAATTATAACCCTGTCTTGAAAGTGCTGTGTTTTTAAGATATTTTGACATTGAGCTTGTAACATATGTTGGTCTAGTATAGGGAAAATTAATGTACAGTAGAGCTAAGAAAGACAACCATACCGTAAACAGTTGAATTTGAAATTAAATAAATGACGCTTTTGTCTTTGAAATAAGTAATTTTTAGTCATATTTCGGCTAAAATAAAAGTCCATAGCATGATATGACAACTTTT
>NW_013707075.1:0-472 GCF_000517525.1 Limulus polyphemus | reverse complement strand
AACAAGAATCTTCCAAGAAAGTTAGTTTTTTTTTTCTTCTTGGAATACAGAATACATTTATATATCGAAATAAAGAAGGTATTAAATAATACTGGATTATGTATTGGATATACCATCTATAGTGTCACCACTAACTTTAGAAAATTAATTTTTTAAACAGCTAGGAATGTATTAAAATGTTAAAATTATCAAAACTGAAGCTGACAACTCATGTCTCCCTTTTAATTTAGACTTCACAAATTTTGTAATACAACATAGACTATGGTAACTCTAAGAAAAAAAGGGCAATTTCAAAAGATGGAATAAAAAATAATTAAAATTCCAAGCTATCAATATGAGTGAAGAGGATACTATCTTATAAAACCATCATATACTGAATTTTTTTATTTCATAAAGTTAGAAATTATACTCATAACTTCTAAGATGTGGATAAGGATGAAATTTAAAGGGTTTTAAAACCATGAAAAAATAA
>NW_013707074.1:0-472 GCF_000517525.1 Limulus polyphemus | reverse complement strand
AAACCTAGCGCTAATGAGTTCTGTACTTCAATCTACAGGAAAAAGACATTTACTGACTTCCTTACAAAGTTTTAACCCGTTCACGTACAAAAGAAATCTTGTAACGTCTTTATTAAAGTTTAAATAGAACTTATAATCTGTGTTCCACGTAAACTAATTTACACTCAGAAATTTCTTTCATACAGGATACTTTAAAATGTAACGGCTTTCTACAACGTGTATTACAAAATATTACCAATAACTTTCAATCTAAGATAAAACGTAACGGCTTTCTACAACATGTATTACAAAATTTGAAAGTTATTGGTAATATTTTGTAATACATGTTGTAGAAAGCCGTTACGTTTTATCTTAGATTACAAAATATTACAAGTAACTTTCAAACTAAGATAAAACGTAACGGCTTTCTACAACATGTATTACAAAATATTACCAATAACTTTCAAACTAAGATAAAACGTAACGGCTTTCT
>NW_013707073.1:0-472 GCF_000517525.1 Limulus polyphemus | reverse complement strand
CGCTGGCTCCTATTGTATTACATAACTCACTGGTTCCTATTGTATTACATGACTCACTGACTCCTATTGTATTACATAGCTCACTGGCTCCTATTGTATTACATGACTTGCTGGCTACTATTGTATTACATGACTCACTGGCTCCTATTGTATTACATGACTTGCTGGCTCCTATTGTATTACATGACTCACTGGCTCCTATTGTATTACATGACTCACTGATTCCTATTGCATTACATGATTCACTGGCTCCTATTGTATTACATGACTTGCTGGCTCCTATTGTATTACATGACTCACTGATTCCTATTGTATTACATGACTTTCTGGTTCCTATTGTATTACATGATTCGCTGGCTCCTATTGTATTACATGACTCAGTGGCTCCTATTTTATTACATGACTCACTGATTCCTATTGTATTACATGATTCGCTGGCTCCTATTGTATTACATGACTCACTGGCTCCTAT
>NW_013707072.1:0-472 GCF_000517525.1 Limulus polyphemus | reverse complement strand
AACTAACCCTAAAACTACATAACTAACCCTAAAGTACATAACTAACCCTAAAGTACATAACTAACCCTAAAATACATAACTAACCCTAAAGTACATAACTAACCCCATCAGTAAAGAATGGGATTAATTAGAATATTGATGATATTTTTGTTGAATTTTGTTATTAGAAACTTCGTAAATAATAAATGTAACAGCCCCACACGCCATTTGGCGGATACATACTTTAAAAATATACGTCGATGGGGATTTACATCCCAGTAAGCCTCCAAAATTGTACCTTACGTGTTAGTGCCCCAGAGTAAACCCAGAAAGACTGAATGAACTCTGTAATAAGATTAGTAACGACTAAGACTCCAGATAAAATAAAATTGTGTTATACATCTCAACGATTGGTATCTAATAATGAACTCTGTAATAAACTTGTTAATAACATAATTTAATCACGGACGTTATTCAGTTAGTAAATACGGCT
>NW_013707071.1:0-472 GCF_000517525.1 Limulus polyphemus | reverse complement strand
ATTATCATTGGACACGTTATCTAGTGATTATTATCATTAGACACGTTATATAGTAATTATTATTAATGACTCGTTATCTAGTAATTATTATCATTAGACTCGTTATGTATTAATTATTGTCATTAGACACGTTATCTAGTAATTATTATCATTGGACACGTTATCTAGTAATTATTATCATTGGACACGTTATCTAGTAATTATTATCATTAGACTCGTTATGTATTAATTATTGTCATTAGACACGTTATCTTGTAATTATTATCATTCGACTCGTTATCTAGTAATTATTGTCATTAGACACGTTATCTTGTAATTATTATCATTCGACTCGTTATCTAGTAATTATTATCATTGGACTCGTCATCTAGTAATTATTATCATTGGACTCGTCATCTAGTAATTATTAGCATTGGACTCGTCATCTAGTAATTATTATCAATTGACTCGTCATCTAGTAATTATTATCATT
>NW_013707070.1:0-472 GCF_000517525.1 Limulus polyphemus | reverse complement strand
TGTTCTTTTCTCAGTGCAAGGATATACTCTGGAGTATAGTATAAGATAGTTGTTGTTTTCTATGTGCAAGGATACACTGGGGAGTATAATATAAGATAGTTGTTGTTTTCTCTGTGCAAGGATACACTGGGGAGTATAGTATAAGATAGTTGTTGTTGTTTTCTCTGTGCAAGGATACGCTGGGGAGTATAGTATAAGATAGTTGTTGTTGTTTTCTCTGTGCAAGGATACACTGGGGAGTATAATATAAGATAGTTGTTGTTTTCTCTGTGTAAGGATACACTGGGGAGTATAGTATAAGATAGTTGTTGTTGTTTTCTCGGTGCAAGGATACACTGGGGAGTATAGTATAAGATAGTTGTTGTTTTCTCGGTGCAAGGATACACTGGGGAGTATAGTATAAGATAGTTGTTGTTGTTTTCTCAGTGCAAGGATACACTCGGGAGTATAGTATAGGATAGTTGTTGTTTTC
>NW_013707069.1:0-472 GCF_000517525.1 Limulus polyphemus | reverse complement strand
TTGTTGAATACTAATGATCGACTGTCTACTTATACACTACACTTTGTTTAAGGTAATTTGTTTAGCATTAATGATCGACTGTCTATTTATACACTACACTTTGTTTAAGGTAATTTGTTAAGTACTAATGATCGACTGTCTACTTATACACTACACTTTGTTTAAGGTAATTTGTTGAATACTAATGATCGACTATCTACTTATACACTACACTTTGTTTACGGTAATTTGTTGAGTACTAATGATCGACTGTCTACTTATACACTACACTTTGTTTAAGGTAATTTGTTGAGTACTAATGATCGACTATCTACTTATACACTACACTTTGTTTAAGGTAATTTGATGAGTACTAATGATCGACTGTCTACTTATACACTACACTTTGTTTACGGTAATTTGTTGAGTACTAATGATCGACTGTCTACTTATACACTACTCTTTGTTTAAGGTAATTTGTTGAGTACTAATT
>NW_013707068.1:0-472 GCF_000517525.1 Limulus polyphemus | reverse complement strand
TCCATTGTGTAGAATAAATACTTCCAGATACGATACACTTGATAAATAACGTTGATAAGTGGAAGTATTAATTCTACACAATGGAGATACGATAGACTTGATAAATAACGTTCATAAGTCCATTGTGTAGAATAAATACTTCTAGATACGATACACTTGATAAATAACATTGACAAGTCCATTGTGTAGAATAAATACTTCTAGATACGATTCACTTGATAAATAACGTTGATAAGTCCATTGTGTAGAATTAATAGTTCCAGATAGGATACACTTGATAAATAACGTTGATAAGTCCATTGTGTAGAATAAATACTTCTAGATACGATACACTTGATAAATAACGTTGATAAGTCCATTGTGTAGAATAAATACTTCTAGATACGATAAACTTGATAAATAACGTTGATAAGTCCATTGTGTAGAATTAATACCTCCAGATACGATACACTTGATAAATAACGTTGATAAA
>NW_013707067.1:0-472 GCF_000517525.1 Limulus polyphemus | reverse complement strand
GGTGGCGCGTGTTGACTGTGGTCACTGAATGACTTGGTGGCGCGTGTTGACTGTGGTCACAGAGTTGCTTTTATTCCCTCTAATTCTGCTTATATATATTATTAATAGTAGTCACTAAAAGCCCTTAACTCTAATTTTGCTATATATACATTATTAATAGTAGTCACTAAAAGCCATTAACTCTAATTTTGCTATATATACATTATTAATAGTAGTCACTAAAAGCCATTAACTCTAATTTTGCTCTATATAAATTATTAATAGTAGTCACTAAAAGCTCTAATCTCTAATTTTGCTATATATATTATTAATAGTAGTCACTAAAAGCCCTTAACTCTAATTTTGCTATATATATATATTATTAATAGTAGTCACTAAAAGCCATTAACTGTAATTTTGCTATATATATATTATTAATAGTAGTCACTAAAAGCCATTAACTGTAATTTTGCTATAAATACATTATTAATAG
>NW_013707066.1:0-472 GCF_000517525.1 Limulus polyphemus | reverse complement strand
GGCTAGAACAGACCAGTTAATTATATAAGTCTGCTGGCTAGAACAGATCAGTTAATTACATAAGTCTGCTGGCTAGAACAGATCAGCTAATTACACAAGTCTGCTGGCTAGAACAGATCAGTTGATTATATAAGTCTGCTGGCTAGAACAGATCAGTTAATTACATAAGTCTGCTGGCTAGAGGAGGTAGCTTCAACATGAAAACTGTATCTGTCACGCAAAACAGGATTTCATGCTGAACTATTAATTTCCGAAATCGGAAACTGGGACTTTTTTCAGATGTTTTCAATACAATAGCCTAAAAACAACAACAAAGAAACAAAAACTGACAAATTAATACTGGCCACTTTACCTGTTGATGGTGATGTAGAGTATGGGAAAAGGTGTTGGTGTCAAAAGCATAACTTTTTAAATACTATTTCAATGAACCATTGTATTAACTCTGAAATTAACAAGGCAGTGTTACCACTAT
>NW_013707065.1:0-472 GCF_000517525.1 Limulus polyphemus | reverse complement strand
TGTGGACAGGCAGATTTCAAAGCCTAACTAATACCCTGTTTACAATTGAAATATATAAATATATGAACTGTAGAAATGTGAGGTGTTAACAGTGAATATAAACTTTTTTAAATAGGCACGTCAGCAGTACAGACAACATTGGAAAGAGATACAGGGGAGTGGCACCAGTATTCAGTATAGATGATGAACAGGAGGGTAAGAAAAAAATGTGGAGTTAAAATCTTCATTTAAAATAGAGTATTTATCAAACTACTATTGTTATGGTATTATGTCTACATTGTAATCTTCATTTAAAGTAAAGTATTTATCAAACTACTATTGTTATGGTATTATGTCTACATTGTAATCTTCATTTAAAATAGAGTATTTATCAATCTACTATTGTTATGGTATTATGTCTACATTGTAATCTTCATTTAAAATAGAGTATTTATCAATCTACTATTGTTATGGTATTATGTCTACATTGTAA
>NW_013707064.1:0-472 GCF_000517525.1 Limulus polyphemus | reverse complement strand
CGTAGTAACACTGATCTGTGTTCTCATGTGATGTAATATTCACTATAAACGTAGTAACACTGATCTGTGTTCTCATGTGATGTAATATCACTATAAACGTAGTAACACTGATCTGTGTTCTCATGTGATGTAATATCACTATAAACGTAGTAACACTGATCTGTGTTCTCATGTGATGTAATATCACTATAAACGTAGTAACACTGATCTGTGTTCTCATGTGATGTAATATCACTGTAAACGTAGTAACACTGATCTGTGTTCTCATGTGATGTAATATCACTATAAACGTAGTAACACTGATCTGTGTTCTCATGTGATGTAATATCACTATAAATGTAGTAACACTGATCTGTGTTCTCATGTGATGTAATAACACTGTAAACGTAGTAACACTGATCTGTGTTCCCATGTGATGTAATATCACCGTAAACGTAGTAACACTGCTCTGTATTCTCTTGTGATGTAATAT
>NW_013707063.1:0-472 GCF_000517525.1 Limulus polyphemus | reverse complement strand
TTTCAACAGGTATTGTTGTTGGGTTACGTGTGTTTCTCAACAGGTTCTGTTGTTGGGTTACGTGTGTTTCAACAGGTACTGTTGTTGAGTTACGTGTGTTTCAACAGGTACTGTTGTTGAGTTACGTGTGTTTCAATAGGTACTGTTGTTGAGTTATGTGTGTTTTAACAGGTACCGTTGTTGAGTTACGTGTGTTTCAACAGGTACTGTTGTTGAGTTACGTGTGTTTCAACAGGTACTGTTGTTGAGAACAACAGTACCTGTTGAGAAACACACGTAAGAGTTACGTGTGTTTTAACAGGTACTGTTGTTGAGTTACGTGTGTTTCAACAGGTACTGTTGTTGAGTTACGTGTGTTTCAACAGGTACTGTTGTTGAGTTACGTGTGTTTCAACAGGTACTGTTGTTGAGTTACGTGTGTTTCTCAACAGGTTCTGTTGTTGAGTCACGTGTGTTTCAACAGGTACTGTTG
>NW_013707062.1:0-472 GCF_000517525.1 Limulus polyphemus | reverse complement strand
TGAAAAGGCTGCCATACAGTAGAGGAAATGTTATGATATGACAGTTGAGGAATGAATGTTGAAGCATGGAGACTGCATGTGGCTTTGGTATATGCCACTGCCAAAAAACCAACTTTGTTCTGGCTCAGCAGGTCCTTGATTTATAATCTTACAGATTTGTCCATTGACCTGAGTTACAGCAGTTGTGTGGAGTGGGTAATCAAACAGAATATGTCCACACACTAAGGTTGTATGTTACAGACAGTACTTTCATGCAATGGCGAGATCAGGAATCCGAGGTTGAGATTGATGACAGAGTAGAATGAGAGAATTTTCAATTACAATTACCATAATTTTGAGCTTCCATGTATCTTCACAAAACTTGGCAATCTTTTAGCAAACATTAAAAGTATGTTGTACAGAAAGATTTGCTCAATAATTTACTGAGGTCAGTCTGCAAGAGAAGTATATTTTATGATAAATGAAAATACTT
>NW_013707061.1:0-472 GCF_000517525.1 Limulus polyphemus | reverse complement strand
AAACTAGTGAAGATTGATGGGGTTTGTGTTCTGGGGGTTAAGATATTATTCCATGTGAGGGACGCTGTTTCGAACCCCAAATAGTCTCAAGATTCTCTTCTTAAGGGAGAAAAAAAATACGGTGATATTATTATAACATTGTAGCCAACTTAGCTCCTCGAAACGAGCTAGTATGTATATATATATAACAATTCTGCCTATCTATCCCCCCCTAATTAAGACAATGATACAGTCCACTATCTTGATTTTATTCTCATCACTGATTCCACCCTATACATTGAACTTGCGTGATTAATTGAAATCTTTACACATGCATACATATTTATGAAGGCATAGAAAGCTGGTGAGGAAAAATCTCAAGGAATGGGACATAAGCATCGATCACAACATACACCTGATTAATTCATATATATATTTGAGAGAATCATATACAAACCTCATTAAACCATATACACCTGATTACATCATATAT
>NW_013707060.1:0-472 GCF_000517525.1 Limulus polyphemus | reverse complement strand
TATCTGTATTCATGATAGAACGATAGATGATATCTGTATTCATGATAGAACGATAGATGATATCTGTATTCATGATAGAACGATAGATGATATCTGTGTTCATGATAGAACGATAGATGATATCTGTATTCATGATAGAACGATAGATGATATCTGTATTCATGATAGAACGATAGATGATATCTGTGTTCATGATAGAACGATAGATGATATCTGTATTCATGATAGAACGATAGATGAATCTGTATTCGTGATGGAACGATAGATGATATCTGTGTTCATGATAGAACGATAGATGAATCTGTATTCGTGATAGAACGATAGATGATATCTGTATTCATGAAGGAACGATAGATGATATTTGTATTTATGAAGGAACGATAGATTATATCAGTATTCGTGATAGAACGATAGATGATATCTATATTATGATAGAACGATAGATGATATCTATATTATGATAGAACGATAG
>NW_013707059.1:0-472 GCF_000517525.1 Limulus polyphemus | reverse complement strand
GTGATTAACCCTCTATAGGGTATGATATATCTTAATGTACAGTATAATATATGAAGATTTGATTAACTCTACAGGGTATGATATATCTTAATGTACAGTATAATATATGGAGATTTGATTAACTCTCTTCATTTACAGTACAATGTACAGAGATTTTATTAACCCTCTACAGTGAATAGAAAGTATACAAGAATTGTATACTAGCTGTAATGTGCCAGGCTTATATTAAAGTTAATTTAATCTTGGCAACACAGTATTTACAATTCATACATATGTCAGTTTGTGATATTTGTAAATATCTTCATGTACAGTATAATATATCCAAATTTGATCAACTCTCTACAGGGTATGATATATCTTAATGTGCAGTATAATATATCCAAATTTGATCAACTCTCTACAGGGTGTGCTATATCTTCATTGTTTAACTCTCCACAGGGTATGATATATCTTCATTGTTTAACTCTCCACA
>NW_013707058.1:0-472 GCF_000517525.1 Limulus polyphemus | reverse complement strand
ATATATATACATATCGTTGTGAATTTTTAATAAGAAGTTTTATTTCTCATCTATATATATATATACATATACCGATCTAATTGTTTAATCAGAAGTTTTTATTTACCATATATATATATCGTTGTGAATTTTTAATCAGAAGTTTCTATTAACCACATATATATATATCGTTGTGAATTTTTAATAAGAAGTTTTATTTACCATCTATATATATATATATCGATCTAAATGTTTAATAACAAGTTTTAATTACCATATATATATATAGTTGTAATTTTTTACTCAGAAGTTTTTTTTACCATATACATTTCGTTGTCTAATTTTTCAACAGAAGTTTTTATTTACTATATATATATATATCGTTGTGTAATTTTTAATCAGTAAGTTTTATTTACCATATATATATATACATATCGTTAGTAAATTGTTTACTCAGTAAGTTTTTATTGACCATATATATATCGATGTGTAA
>NW_013707057.1:0-472 GCF_000517525.1 Limulus polyphemus | reverse complement strand
GTCACTAAACAATATGGCATGTTCTTCAACGTGGATAAATACATTACTACGTCACGGTCACTAATAAAGTGATCTTTTATATCAGATTTGTTGTCACTTAACAATATGGCATGTTCTTCAACGTGGATAAATACATTACTACGTCACGGTCACTAATAAAGTGATCTTTTATACCAAATCTGTTGTCACTTAACAATATGGCATGTTCTTCAACGTGGATAAATACATTACTACGTCACGGTCACTAATAGAGTGATCTTTTATATCAGATTTCTTGTCACTTAACAATATGGCATGTTCTTTAACATGGATAAATACATTACTACGTCACGGTCACTAATAGAGTGACCTTTTATACCAAATCTGTTGTCACTTAACAATATGGCATGTTCTTTAAGTGGATAAATACATTACTACGTCACGGTCACTAATTTTGTGATCTTTTATACCAAATCTGTTGTCACTTAACAAT
>NW_013707056.1:0-472 GCF_000517525.1 Limulus polyphemus | reverse complement strand
AAGTGATGGTTTGAGAGTGAATACACCCGGTGGTGTAAGTGTTGATTTGAGAGTGACTAACCGTGGTGTAAGTGTTGATTTGAGCGTGAGTACACCCGTAGTGTAAGTGTTGGTTTGAGAGTGAATAAACCCGTGGTGTAAGTGATGGTTTGAGAGTGAATAAACCCGTGATGTAAGTGATGGTTTGAGAGTGAATACACCCGGTGGTGTAAGTGTTGATTTGAGAGTGACTAACCGTGGTGTAAGTGTTGGTTTGAAAGTGAATACACCCGTGGTGTAAGTGTTGATTTGAGAGTGGATACACCCGTGGTGTAAGTGTTGGTTTGAGAGTGAATACACCCGTGGTGTAAGCGTTGGTTTGAGAGTGAATACACCCGTGGTGTAAGTGTTGGTTTAAGAGTAACTACACCCGTGGTGTAAGTCCTGGTTTGAGAGTGAATACACTCGTGGTGTAAGTGTTGGTTTGAGAGTG
>NW_013707055.1:0-472 GCF_000517525.1 Limulus polyphemus | reverse complement strand
CCTTGTGTCTTGAATCATTGTCCAATATGAACAGACCTTATAACTCGGATTTCCTTTATTCCTTGTGTCTTGAATCATTGTCCAATACGAACATATTATTTAACTCAGATTTCCTTTATCCTTGTGTCTTGAATCATTGTCCAATATGAACAGACCTTATAACTCTGATTTCCTGTATTCCTTGTGTCTTGAATCATTGTCCAATACGAACAGATTATTTAACTCTGATTTCCTGTATTCCTTGTGTCTTGAATCATTGTCGAAAAAGACCAGATAATACAACTCTGATTTCCTTTATTCCTTGTGTCTTGAATCACTGTCCAATACTAAAAGATCTTATAACTCTGATTTCCTGTATTCCTTGTGTATTTAATCATTTTCCAGTACTAACAGATCTTATAACTCAGATTTCCTGTAGTCCATGTGTCTTGAATCAATGTCCAATATGAACAAATCTTACAACTATGATTTC
>NW_013707054.1:0-472 GCF_000517525.1 Limulus polyphemus | reverse complement strand
TACCTTCAAGTCATAGGGGGATTTATTGTCTACAATCACTGAAACATACCTTCAAGTCAGTAGGTTGGATTTATTGTCTACAATCACTGAAACATACCTTCAAGTCATAGGGGGGATTTATTGTCTACAATCACTGAAACATACCTTCAAGTCAGTAGGGGGATTTATTGTCTACAATCACTGAAACATACCTTCAAGTCAGTAGGTTGGATTTATTGTCTACAATCACTGAAACATACCTTCAAGTCAGTAGGGTGGATTTATTGTCTACAATCACTGAAACATACCTTCAAGTCAGTAGGGGATTTATTGTCTACAATCACTGAAACATACCTTCAAGTCAGTAGGAGGATTTATTGTCTACAATCACTGAAACATACCTTCAAGTCAGTAGGGGGGATTTATTGTCTACAATCACTGAAACATACCTTCAAGTCAGTAGGGGGGATTTATTGTCTACAATCACTGAAAC
>NW_013707053.1:0-472 GCF_000517525.1 Limulus polyphemus | reverse complement strand
CAACAAAACAATTCACATGTCAAGGGACATTTTCAGTTAGCTAAAGATAAGTCGAACAGCATTGTTTGTACAGCAAAACAATTTACATGTAAAGGATCTTTTTAATTGAGCTAAAGATAAAAGGACCAGCATTGTTTGTAAAACAAAACAATTCACATGTGAAGGATTTATTTAAGTGAGCTAAAGATACATGGACAAGCATTGTTTGTACAACAAAACAAGTAACATGTGAAGGAACCTCTTCCGTGAGCGAACAATACGTGGACCAGCATTGTTTGTAGAAAAAAACAATTCACATGTCAAGGAACATTTCCAGTGAGCTGAAGATACGTTTAGCAGCATTGTTTGTATTACAAAACAATTCACATGTCAAATAATATGTTTGGTGAGTTAAATATACTTCGACAAGCATTGTTTGTAGAACAAAAAAATTCACATGTCAATGAACATGTTAAGAGAGCTAAAGATACGT
>NW_013707052.1:0-472 GCF_000517525.1 Limulus polyphemus | reverse complement strand
TTATTTTAACTACTGATGTGAAGTGTTTGACAGGAGTGTTACTGTATATGTTGTTAACTCAACATGATTTTAACTACTGATGTGAAGTGTCTGACAGCAATGTTACTGTAAGTATTGTTAATTCAACATGATTATCACTACTGATGTGAAGTGTTTGACAGCAGTGTTACTGTATATGTTGTTAACTCAACATGATTTTAAGTACTGATGTGAAGTGTCTGACAGCAATGTCACTGAAAGTATTGTTAATTCAACCTGTTGTTTCACTACTGATGTGAAGTGTCTGACAGCAGGGTTACTGTAAATATTGTTAACTCAACCTGTTGTTTCACTACTGATGTGAAGTGTCTGACAGCAGGGTTACTGTAAATATTGTTAACTCAACCTGTTGTTTCACTACTGATGTGAAGTGTCTGACAGCAGGGTTACTGTAGGTATTGTTAATTCAACTTGTTGTTTCACTACTGATGTG
>NW_013707051.1:0-472 GCF_000517525.1 Limulus polyphemus | reverse complement strand
TGAATAGAGACAAGGAGAACAGTTAAGCGCGATTTTGTAGCTAGGATTGAACTTAAAGGTCTTATTGAGTGTCGAAAAAGTACCAATAAGCTTGTAAATTTTAATCACTTTTAAATTGCGCTTACATTTTAAATCGGTTCAAATACATTTATCATAAAGCTTTTTTGTTTCTTTTTGCTGTCTATGAAGAGTTCACGGATAATTTTTGCACATATATACATATAGACTAGGAACTATTTTTTCACAGGAATCTTATTTTAAAAGTTCGGTCAACCCACACCACGTGCAATGTTTGACTGCATATTATGATAGGACAACTCCTCCCGTTTAAGGTTTGAGCGTGTGTCACGTCATATTAGGGTATATGTTTTTTTACTACATGTCATTTATGGGTAAGGTGGTTTGTAATTTTTTGCAGATGATGTAACAATCGTAGATATCACCATGTAGGGTTCGGATCCCCGTCACACCG
>NW_013707050.1:0-472 GCF_000517525.1 Limulus polyphemus | reverse complement strand
ACAACTATTCTCAACATATTAGTGACATTCAACTCATTATCACACCTATTCTCAACGCATTAGTGACATTCAACTCATTATTACACCTATTCTCTACATATTAGTGACATTAAACTCATTATCACACCCATTCTCTACACATTAGTGACATTAAACTCATTATCACACCCATTCTCTACACATTAGTGACATTCAACTCATTATCACACCCATTCTCTACACATTAGTGACATTCATCTCATTATCACACCTATTCTCTACACATTTGTGACATTCAACTCATTACCACACCTATTCTCTACACATTAGTGACATTCAACTCATTATCACACATATTCTCTACACATTAGTGACATTCAACTCATTATCACACATATTCTCTACACATTAGTGACATTCAACTCATTATCACACATATTCTCTACACATTAGTGACATTCAACTCATTATCGCACCTATTCTCTACACATTT
>NW_013707049.1:0-472 GCF_000517525.1 Limulus polyphemus | reverse complement strand
ATAAGATAGGTCAGTTAGTTTACGTATATAAATTAATTTATATTTTTAGAAACAGTTACAAAGAAGTCAGTAACTTAATCTCCTTCATACGTCAGACGGTAAATAAACCAAAACGGATAGCGTCAACACAAAGAATGAGTCCTATTTAGGGCGCTCGACTCGCAACCTGCTGGTCGCGGTTTCGAATCCCCTTATCAAGTATACTCACCTTTTCAGCTGTGGGGGCGTTATAACGTGACGATTTGTTTGTTTGTTTGTATTTAAGCACAAAGCTGCACAATAATTTATGGCGTTGTAAATCCGCAAACATACCACTGTGCCACTGGGGGTCTAATGTGATGGTCAATTCAACGTTTCATTGGTAAAAAGTAGCCCAAGAGTTGGCGGTGGGTGGTGCTGACTAGATGCTTCTCTCTAGTCTATCATTTCTAAACTAGGGACGCCCTCGAGTAGCTGTGCGCGAAAATTAAAT
>NW_013707048.1:0-472 GCF_000517525.1 Limulus polyphemus | reverse complement strand
GTAACAAGCTAGAGTGAAATATTCAGTGTACTTCATCTGGTAACAAGCTAGAGTGAAATATTCAGTGTACTTCACCTGGTGACAAGCTAGAGTGAAATATTCAGTGTACTTCACCTGGTAACAAGCTAGAGTGAAATATTCAGTGTACTTCACCTGGTGACAAGCTAGAGTGAAATATTCAGTGTACTTCACCTGGTATTATACCAGAAATAAAGAAAGTTCTAGCTGTTTTTGGTTTCAACCAAAGTTGTGAATTACAAGGTGCAACTTAATTAATCTAAGAAATTACAATTAAACACCACAAGTCCAATCAGTCATGAAAGAAGATGAATTTCAACCTAGAATACTAGATTTACCAAAAACTAAAATAGCCTGTCTGAAAAGTAGTAAATATGTTTTAGGCAGTGTCCGTCCAAAAGACCAACGTACAACTACAAAATCTACTAAATAAAACTACTGAGTTTTAGGCAGT
>NW_013707047.1:0-472 GCF_000517525.1 Limulus polyphemus | reverse complement strand
GCAAGTCTCGATTTATGACGCTAAAAATCGGGTTTCGCTACCCGTGGTGGACACAACAAAACTAGCCCATTGTGTAGCTTTGAGTCTAACGAAAACACACCCTAATCTACAGTCTGAATAGTATTTTATTGTTTTTCAGAACTTGTAGTGCACACTGCACGGATTTAGACATTTTGGCAGTAAAGTTATAAAAACATCACCTTTACTTTCCACATAATGATGATAATAAAATTATTTCAGCCAACGTTTCGCCGTTGCGGCTCACAGTAGCACAAGAACTCCTACTACAATGGCGAAACGTTGGCTGAAATAAATAAGAAACTTATGATTATCTGGAGAGCAAAGTTGTTGTTGTTGTTTTTAATTTTATTGCCAAAAAATCGAGATGTATGTTGTGGTTTTCAAAATATTGTTTGTTTTTAATAATTGAAATGCAATAATAGAAAACTCAAGCGAAAAACATTGATAATAT
>NW_013707046.1:0-472 GCF_000517525.1 Limulus polyphemus | reverse complement strand
CTGTTAAAGATTCACATTGCTATATATATATGTATGGTAAATAAAAACTTCTGATTAATCATTCTGAACGACTTATATTTATATATGAATGTAGTTATATGGTAAATAAACACTTCTGTTTAAAAATTCAAATCGATATATATAACATTTATATATACATATATATATGTATGAATCGTTGTAAATGTTTAATCAGAAAATTTTATTTACCATACATTTATATATAGCGATGTGAATTTTTAACAGAAGTATTTATTTACCATATATATATAAAGAAAAACTTCTGATTAAACATTCTCAACGATATACATATACATGATAAAGAAAACTTCTTATTAAATATTCTCAACGATATACATATACATGGTGAATAAAAACTTCTGATTAAACATTTAAAAGATAAACAAAAATTTTTATTTACCATATATATAATTAAACACATACAAGGACATATTTATATATATATGGGAAA
>NW_013707045.1:0-472 GCF_000517525.1 Limulus polyphemus | reverse complement strand
TAAAAACAGTTTCTCCGGTTTCACGAAGATACATTTCACCGTACAGATAAAAACAGTTTCTCCGGTTTCACGAAGATACATTTCACCGTACAGGTACTAAACAGCTTCTCCGGTTTCACGACGATACATTTCACCGTACAGATAAAAACAGTTTCTCCGGTTTCACGAAGATACATTTCACCGTACAGATAAAAACAGTTTCTCCGGTTTCCATACGATACATTTCACCGTACAGGTACTAACAGCTTCTCCGGTTTCACGACGATACATTTCACCGTACAGATAAAAACAGTTTCTCCGGTTTCACGAAGATACATTTCACCGTACAGGTACTAACAGCTTCTCCGGTTTCACGACGATACATTTCACCGTACAGATAAAAACAGCTTCTCCGGTTTCACGACGATACATTTCACCGAGCAGGTAAAAACAGCTTCTCCGGTTTCACGAAGATACATTTCACCGTACAGAT
>NW_013707044.1:0-472 GCF_000517525.1 Limulus polyphemus | reverse complement strand
ATTTTACTTAAGTTTTAATAATAAAATTGTCCAAAGAAACATTTAAATAAAGACCTATCTTTTACCCTTTTATTTTAGGTGAACTAACAAAAGTAATATTTTATAATTCCCGCCTCCTCCCCTCACATATAGATATACTGTAACATATTGTGTGTGTGTGTGTTCGATCTTAAGTAATCATTATGAAATTGTACTTATCTTCTACATAACACACCCGAAAATCTAACCAGCCCAACTTCCCATGACCAGCGACAGATTTGGATCTATCTTTATAGATTAGATAACGTACAAAAACATGAGGAGTCAAATGTTTGATGGTGTTTTAGTGCAAAGCTACACATTAGCCAACTGCGATCTGTCGACCTTGTGGCAACAAACCACGGATGCTAGCGTTTATAAGTCTTATGAGATACCACTAACACACCGGGGAAAGAGACTAAAATGTTATAGCAAATTTTGTTAGACGAAAATT
>NW_013707043.1:0-472 GCF_000517525.1 Limulus polyphemus | reverse complement strand
GTTGCTACATTGTACGTGTTATCTTGTTTTAATATCGCAGTAGTGTTTTAAAAATCATGTCTTAAATGAAGCACAAGACATCTTCACTAAAGTATGACGAGAATTATAATGATACATATTGTTGTATCTTCTTCCTGCTTTCTTCTCTCAATCTTCTGTTTTCCGGTTCTTTTAAATAGCCTTTTCCATCAAGAATCACCTTTGTCTACGTCATGGGGCACGTCATTGTCTCAGTACTGACCGTTATCAGTTTCATTCACAAATGTTACACATTTAGTGGAGGAGCCCCAGTTCAAGCGTGTGATACAATGACTCCACAACACCACGTGGCTCCTCAAAATACGCCTCCGCCATACACACTTTCGGCCAAGTTGATATCTCGATCAGAGGGAGATGTCATACAAGGTAATTATGTTTGTTTTGAAATTTCTGTACGTGTCGGCAACAAAACTGTTTGAACAATCGTTTTATT
>NW_013707042.1:0-472 GCF_000517525.1 Limulus polyphemus | reverse complement strand
CCTCAAATCAGCAGTCACAAATGTAAAATATGTCATTGTATATTTTACATTCTGAATGTAAAATAATTATCAGTAATATCTAACTTACACAACATCAAAAATTGTTGGAAAAATTGAGTATTTTTCTAGCTACCGAAACAAGAAGAAAAATATTCTATAAATGATTTAGGCAGAGTCTTCATGATAAAGTTGAAATGGGAAGCAACTGAATAGTTCAGAGTAATGCCTACGGAGAAAGTCTTGGAAGACATTTTGAAAGACTTCTGTCTTTTGTATTCAGAAGATTTGAAGTAGACGTAGATGTGATTGGCTGGTGGTTCTTGTAATATGATTGGTGGAATGAGTAATGGTTTGACCAATGGTAGCCACAGATTGCTGATTTCTAGGCCTGTGATGGTTTCATTGTATTATGTAGAAAAATTATTTGATTTTTCTTGTTTTTCCAAGTTTATCTGAATCAATGTGTCTGTAA
>NW_013707041.1:0-472 GCF_000517525.1 Limulus polyphemus | reverse complement strand
GGAACAGGAAGGTTAGGGGTAGATTGACCTGGACGAGGAATAGGAGTAAAGAGCAAGGCCAAGAAAGAAGAAAAACCTGGGAGGAATATGAAGATAGAAGCCATGTAACATCAGTCCAGATCATCAGGAAGAAACGAACACCACGGAAAACATCTTGGCAAAGAAAAGGAGCCTGACAACTACCATGTACACATGGAGGAGGAAGGAGTACAGTAAAGAGAAATGTAACCCAACCCAATGAGTTCCAACAGCAGGGGAACAAAGGAAGAAAGGATTGAGCAAAAGAAATGGATCACAGGTTAGGCTGGCAAAGAGAAGGGAATAAATATCTACAGAAAGCCCATCTGAAGTGCCTTAAATAAAAATCAGGGTTAAGAGAGGGAAAACAAGAGGATAGTGAGTGAGAAAAAGTAACAATGCAAAAATGAGGAACCAGAAAGCAATTAGAAGGTCAGGGGTCAGATTCCCAAGC
>NW_013707040.1:0-472 GCF_000517525.1 Limulus polyphemus | reverse complement strand
GTGATGAAAATCTTCAGCTAAAGTCTGGTAAGTTTTTTGAAAGTCGTCTTGATGTGGATGATTCTGAAACCTTAATAACAAAGTGTTGTTATAACTACTTAACTTCAATTGACTTAAGATCGAGCATTTTCAAAGAAATAAAGATTAACGATCTTCACCCTAAAACATGGGAAGCATTTAGTGTAAAAAATTTGCTATTACTAAATGAAAACTTAATCTATTTTGATTCAAGTGAATGGTTACTGGACAATGATACTGAAAATGATGACGTTTTTAGAATGATCAAAACGGATAAAATTCATAAATTAAGGCTTAACACCACAGAAAATCGTATTCCTGTGCGAGTAGAAAATATAGTTCATAGTTACATTAGACGCTTAAAGTGTCAAAGTTTAAACAAATTCGTATCTGTTATGGACATTAAGTTCACTACACCAGAAAGTCGAAACAATATGTTTAATTCTGACAGCAG
>NW_013707039.1:0-472 GCF_000517525.1 Limulus polyphemus | reverse complement strand
GAATTTGTTCATCACCTCTAGATTTTGAGTTACTGTAATATCTCAAAATGTTATCAGCACTATGTGAAATGAAGTTTGCTTGGAAGTTTTAAGAGTAAAAGGCATATATTTTTGATAACTTCAAACATTGACTTGTTGTATTGGTGTAAGATTCGAAATACGTTGTTCATATATATGCTGTTGGATTTCTATAACTATAGCAAATTGCACCATTTTTGCTCCATTTCCATGCTCTCCTGTTCTGCCCGGAAATCATGACGTTCTCAGTTTGCTAGGACATTTGAGAAGTTCCCCAACTGAGCATAAAAGGAGGGGAGTCAGATGCCTCTCTCGTTCCATTGGTCACTTTGCCAAGTCCAATCTTGTTCCTTGCATCATACTCGCGATATACCAAGTCCAATCTTGTTCCTTGCATCATACTCGCGATATACCAAGTCCAATCTTGTTCCTTGCATCATACTCGCAATATACC
>NW_013707038.1:0-472 GCF_000517525.1 Limulus polyphemus | reverse complement strand
AAGACACCAGAAAACAAACAAATATATCTAAAATATAGAAACAGACAATCACAAAATACACTTCAAAACACCAGAAAACAAATATATCTAAAAAATAGAAGTAGACGATCACAAAATACACTTCAAAACACCAGAAAACAAACAAATATATCTAAAAAAAGAAATAGACAATAGCAAAATATATATCAAAACACTAAGAAAACAAACAAATATATCTTAAAAAAAGAAATAGACAATCACAAAATACACTTCAAGACACCAGAAAACAAACAAATATATCTAAAATATAGAAACAGACAATCACAAAATACACTCCAAAACACTAGAAAACAAACAAATATATCTAAAAAGTAGACAATCACAAAATACACTTCAAACACCAGAAAACAAACAAATATATCTAAAAAATAGAAGTAGACAATCACAAAATACACTTCAAAACACCAGAAAACAAACAAATATATCTAAAAAA
>NW_013707037.1:0-472 GCF_000517525.1 Limulus polyphemus | reverse complement strand
ACAGTAATTGTAAGTCGGTTAAATTCCATGTACGAGTACAGTAATTGTAAGTCGGTTAAATTCCATGTACGAGTACAGTAACTGTAAGTCGGTTAAATTCCATGTACGAGTACAGTAACTGTAAGTCGGTTCAATTCCATGTACGAGTACAGTAACTGTAAGTCGGTTAAATTATTATCATTCATGTTTTTCTAGTTCCTGACCTAAGAATTGATCGAAATGTGCATCTTTCGTTTCCCGACTTAATAACCTCCACAAGGTTAATAATAACCATTTATTGAAAGAGTTCGTGTAATGGGCACATGATTTAATAAGAGCGGGACTTACACTTAGAATTTGCGCCACTCTGTATCACATCACACAAATCATCCGAGATGAAACCAGAGTAGTAACAAATTGGATCTGGAT
The DNA here is from genome assembly GCF_000517525.1 of Limulus polyphemus. Lineage (NCBI taxonomy): Eukaryota > Metazoa > Arthropoda > Merostomata > Xiphosura > Limulidae > Limulus > Limulus polyphemus. The sequence continues at coordinate 64 of NW_013707037.1, read as the reverse complement.
ATTTATAGCCTGCTCTGTACTTGACCTTCACGAAGTTCATTGAACAGTTATCAAACCCCTCCAT
>NW_013707036.1:0-472 GCF_000517525.1 Limulus polyphemus | reverse complement strand
TGTGTACATACTTATACTGATTATAGGCTAGGCTTAGCCTAGTGGCTAGCGTGTCGAACTTTGAATCTGAGGGTTCGTGTCCTGTTGCTGCGATAGGGTAGATCGAACAGCAACATCACACTCATTTTGTTTGTTGACCTGGGTACGTCGAACAATAAACAACAACAACAATACGCTCACTGTTTGTTGACCTGGGTACGTCGAACAATAAACAACAGCAACAATACGCTCACTGTTTGTTGACCTGGGTACATCGAACAATAAACAACAGTATGGCCAGGTGGTTAGTGCTCTTGACTCGCCATCTACGGATCATGGGTTCGAATCCTCTCACCGAATATGCTCGCCCTTTCAGCAGTGGAGGCGTTATCGTGACGTCCAATCCCACTTTTCGCTGGTAAAAGAGTAGCCAAAGAGTTGGGGGGTGGGTGGTGATGACTAGCTGCCTTCCCTCTAGTCTTTCGCTGTTAAA
>NW_013707035.1:0-472 GCF_000517525.1 Limulus polyphemus | reverse complement strand
GTAACACGACCTTAGTATTTTATACAGTACTAAATGATTGACTTGTATTGGTTTCATACTTTCAACCTTGTATAATTTCCAATATAACACGACCTTAGTATGTTATACAGTATTAAATGATTGACTTGTATTGGTTTCATACTTTCAACCTTATATAATTTCCAATCTAACACGACCTTAGTATTGTTAACAGTATTAAATGATTGACTTGTATTGGTTTCATACTTTCAACCTTGTATAATTTCCAATCTAACACGACCTTAGTATTTTATACAGTATTAAATGATTGACTTGTATTGGTTTCATACTTTCAACCTTATATAATTTCCAATCTAACACGACCTTAGTATTGTTAAACAGTATTAAATGATTGACTTGTATTGGTTTCATACTTTCAACCTTATATAATTTCCAATCTAACACGACCTTAGTATGTTAAACAGTATTAAATGATTGACTTGTATTGGTTTCA
>NW_013707034.1:0-472 GCF_000517525.1 Limulus polyphemus | reverse complement strand
GACATTTTATATCCAAAGACAGAATCTAGTTAATAATCATATCATAGGTATGTATCTATCGACATTTTCTATCCAAAGACAGAATCTAGTTAATAATCATATCATAGGTATGTATCTATCGACATTGTCTGTCCAAAGACAGAATCTAGTTAATAATCATATCATAGGTATGTATCTATCGACTTGTTCTATCCAAAGACAGAATCCAGTTAATAATCATATCATAGGTATGTATCTATCGACATTTTCTATCCAAAGACAGAATCTAGTTAATAATCATATCGATAGATACATACCTATTCTTTGGATACAAAAAGTCTGGAATCTAGTTAATAACCATATCATAGGTATGTATCTATCGACATTTTCTATCCAAAGACAGAATCTAGTTAATAATCATATCATAGGTATGTATCTATCGACTTTTTGTATCCAAAGACAGAATCCAGTTAATAACCATATCATAGGTATG
>NW_013707033.1:0-472 GCF_000517525.1 Limulus polyphemus | reverse complement strand
TCAGTAAAAAGATTTTCATAAGGTATATGTGTATACTTATAATATGGTGAAGATGCTATTGTCTGTTCGATTTTAAACTTAAGATAATTTAAGTTTTTTTTGTTTGTTAATGCAATAACTTCAACCTTAGCTGAGTGACATATAAAGTTGTGAGCTTTTATGATAAATTTTCATTTATATACAATTTAATTTTTATTAGGCTATAACCGAGAGTGCTTTGACATCTATGGCTATGACTGTGATGGTTATGACCGTTATGGGCTCAACAGACAAAAGTATGACAGACATGGAATTGATCACAGTAGAAGAAAGATAGAAGTTGATATTGGAGATTTTTATGATGAACATGGCCTTGATGTGCATTGTCTTAATTTTCAGGGTAAGCTTGTTTATTGTAAGTGGCATATTTTTGAATAGTTTAATATACTCTTTTTTTTCAACTCATCTATTTTGTTCATTCTATCTTTATTTT
>NW_013707032.1:0-472 GCF_000517525.1 Limulus polyphemus | reverse complement strand
GACAGGCTGGTGTCCCATGTCTATCCAGCTGTTAGTTGTGAGTTAACCTGTGACAGGCTAGTGTCCCATGTCTGTCCAGCTGTTAGTTGCAAGTTAACCTGTGACAGGCTAGTGTCCTGTTTAGGGTAAATTGGTTACCATCTCTTCTGCTTGTGCCATTGGAATCGAAGTTCAAAAGCACCTGCCTTGTGTGTCTTGTACAGGCACAACAAGGATATTACATCATTATTTGAACATTTAAGTTGTGTGAACAAACTGACAATGATACTTTTTCAACAGTGGAACAATTATATTTTTTACACGCTTACAATTAAAACAAGTTTTTATTTGGTACAGTAGCATTCTTTATTTGAAGTGATATTGATAAAGAAAAATAATTTCTACTCTACCTAAAAGCCTGATGATCAGTGGTTAGAAGAACTGTTGTATCTACCTAAAAGCCTGATGATCAGTGGTTAGAAGAACTGTTGTA
>NW_013707031.1:0-472 GCF_000517525.1 Limulus polyphemus | reverse complement strand
GGCCTATCACAAAAGAAAAAAAATATTAAGAAAAGATTAAAATTAAATATTTTATCACCTAATTTTGATATTTTAGCAAAAGTCGTTTTATCAATGGCGCACATGAATAATTTAGAATCAACGTGGAAGAACGACAAATTGTCCAAAAACGTAAACAACGTAATCTATGGACAACAAAATGTAAAAAATGTTAATAACAAAAACAAAAAAGATGAAAACGCACAACACTGAGATATCAATATCATTCTCTGAAGATAATTTAAAACATTGCGTTTTACTTCTAATATACGAACCACAGCGGTATGTCTACAGGCTTAGACGCTAAAAACTGGGTATCGATACCCGTGGTGGGCAGAGCACAGGTAGCCCATTATGTAGTTTTGTGCTTAACTGCATACAAAACCAAACCAAATACTTCTAATATATTTTGTCTATGCCAAATGAAGATAGTAAGGAGAAAGTAGAATAAAGG
>NW_013707030.1:0-472 GCF_000517525.1 Limulus polyphemus | reverse complement strand
TGAAGGGATATCCATTTTGTAAGACTTGGTTGATGGCATCTTTCATTGAAATATGACGAAAAAACATGGGCTATAGCCTTTGGGTTTTCGATGAAAATACGAGTTTTAAAAATGCACTTTTTTCCATTTTCCAAGCACGCAAAAGTCATAGAAAAATATCAAATAGTGATTATTTTGTTGTAAAACTTCTAATTCAAACATTATAGCATAAACGAAAAATATTTGGTCCCGTGAAAAGTTAAAGAAATTGAACTTTCGCTAACCCAGACTAAAAGAATACAAAAAGTGGAATTTATTTTCTATGAAGATGTCATGGCCTTTTAGATGTTGGGATTTTGTTTGAATAATCTGATTTTAAAACTATTCTTTTATTACTATAGAACTTAAGACAAAAAAACAGTAAATTCGAATATAGCCGAAATTTTGAAAAGAGATTGTGAAATAACTATTGGGAATTTTGACGAAAGGATAT
>NW_013707029.1:0-472 GCF_000517525.1 Limulus polyphemus | reverse complement strand
CATAGTTTACAACAATATATATATAAAATAGCTTACAACAATATATATAAACATAGTTTACAACAATATATATAAACATAGCTTACAACAATATATATAAACATAGCTTACAACAATATATATAAACATAGCTTACAACAATATATATAAACATAGCTTACAGCAATATATATAAACATAGCTTACAACAATATATATAAACATAGCGTACAACAATATATATATAAATATAGCTTACAACAATATATATAAACATAGTTTACAACAATATATATATAAATATAGCTTACAACAATATATATATAAATATAGCGTACAGCAATATATATAAACATAGCTTACAGCAATATATATAAACATAGCGTACAACAATTATATATAAATATAGCGTACAACAATATATATAAACATAGCTTACAACAATATATATAAACATAGCGTACAACAATATATATATAAATATAGCGTACAG
>NW_013707028.1:0-472 GCF_000517525.1 Limulus polyphemus | reverse complement strand
ATTGTGTGATCAGTGTGAGAAGAGGTTCTTCTGAGCATCACCGCGATTCAGTGACAAGACCAGGATAAGACAAGATTCTTCTCGCACACAACTGACGGAAATGACTGAACATACTGATGTCACGATTGGTCAGTAATTTCATCACGATCTACTGTACATGAGACTATTCGGTGATATGAGAACGTGATAGTGCAACACATACATACATACGCACACACTAATAAAGAAATTGGCTGAAAGTGTTGCCAGAGCGTGGCAAATATTATCTTGTTGAAATCGTGAAAAGGTATGTGAAATAATATTATAAACAAATGCAAAATAACTTTTTGCATCCTGCGAAATTATATATGAACTGACATCATTTGTGACAAACTGCAGCGTGCTCTCCATGAAGGATTACCTTTTGGAATACCAAGAATTTATTCAGACAAACAGCAGTGTCACACTGGAAAAGGACATTGATTACTAGAAC
>NW_013707027.1:0-472 GCF_000517525.1 Limulus polyphemus | reverse complement strand
ACTAGATAGATTGTGTTGTGGAGGTGTGGATGTAGTCACTAATAGCTTTTTGTTGTGGAGGTGTGGACGTAGTCACTGGATAGATTTTGTTGTGAAGATGAATGTTTGTCACAGCTTGTGTTGTGGATGTGTTGATGTAGTCACTGGATAGATTGTGTTGTGTGTGTGAATGTTTGTCACAGCTTGTGTTGTGGAGGTGTTGATGTTGTCACTGGATAGATTGTGTTGTGGACGTGTTGATGTAGTCACTGGATAGATTGTGTTGTGGAGGTGAATGTTTGTCACAGCTTGTGTTGTGGAGGTGTTGATGTTGTCACTGGATAGATTGTGTTGTGGAGGTGAATGTTTGTCACAGCTTGTGTTCTGGAGGTGTGGACGTAGTCACTAGATAGATTGTGTTGTGGAGGTGTGGGTGTAGTCACTATATAGATTTTGTTGTGGAGGTGTGGACGTAGTCACTGGATAGATTGTG
>NW_013707026.1:0-472 GCF_000517525.1 Limulus polyphemus | reverse complement strand
AATACGAATCAATAACCACACCTGTTCACATAACCAATACCATTCAGTTTGTTTTATAGATTTAAATACGAATCAATAAACACACCTTTTCACATAACCAATACCATTCAGTTTGTTTTATAGATTTAAATACGAATCAATAAACACACCTGTTCACATAACCAATACTATTCAGTTGGTTTTATAGATTTAAATACGAATCAATAAACACACCTGTTCATATAACCAATACCATTCAGACTTTTTTAAGTTATAAGACTTGATATATATTGTTAATTTTATATTGGGTTCTAAACACAATAGACACATTTCTTGACTTGTTGCATACAACACTATAATACGTTTACAATGATCCAGAAAAAAGTCTTCACTGGATTTCAGATGCATAGCCATAGTTACTGATGGTATCAATTGTTTAAAATTATCGCCATTCAACATGTGTAAATGTTACACCTTCTTTCGTAGAGTAAAA
>NW_013707025.1:0-472 GCF_000517525.1 Limulus polyphemus | reverse complement strand
GGTAATGACAGTAGCTCATTAGACATGAGTAACGGTAATGACAGTAGCTCATTAGACATGAGTAATGGTTTTGTCAGTAGCTCATTAGACACGAGTAACGGTTATGTCAGTAGCTCATTACACATGAGTAACGGTTATGTCAGTAGCTCATTAGACAACAGTAGCTCATTAGACATGAGTAATGGTTATGACAGTAACTCATTACACATGAGTAACGGTTATGACAGTAGCTCATTACACATGAGTAACGGTTATGACAGTAGCTCATTAGACATGAGTAATGGTAATGACAGTAGCTCATTAGACATGAGTAATGGTTATGACAGTAGCTCATTAGACATGAGTAACGGTTATGACAGTAGCTCATTAGACACGAGTAACGGTAATGACAGTAGCTCATTAGACACGAGTAACGGTTACGACAGTAGCTCATTAGACACGAGTAACGGTTACGACAGTAGCTCATTAGACA
>NW_013707024.1:0-472 GCF_000517525.1 Limulus polyphemus | reverse complement strand
GTAGTAGGATTCACTAGAATATTGGTTTGTTGTAGTAGGATTCACCAGAATGTAGGTTGTTGTAGTAGGATTCACCAGAATGTAGGTTGTTGTAGTAGGATTCACTAGAATGTTGGTTGTTGTAGTAGGATTCACTAGAATGTTGGTTTGTTGTAGCAGGATTCACCAGAATGTAGGTTGTTGTAGTAGGATTCACCAGAATGTAGGTTGTTGTAGTAGGATTCACTAGAATGTAGGTTGTTGTAGTAGGATTCACTAGAATGTTGGTTTGTTGTAGTAGGATTCACCAGAATGTAGGTTGTTGTAGTAGGATTCACCAGAATGTAGGTTGTTGTAGTAGGATTCACCAGACTGTAGGTTGTTGTAGTAGGATTCACTAGAATGTTGGTTTGTTGTTGTAGGATTCACTAGAATGTTGGATTGTTGTAGTAGGATTCACTAGAATGTTGGTTTGTTGTAGCAGGATTCACCA
>NW_013707023.1:0-472 GCF_000517525.1 Limulus polyphemus | reverse complement strand
CCATCTAATTTCATATCGATAGAATTCTTGAAAACAGTGCATCTTTCTTTTTAGCATTGATACTTTTATGTATTTTTTATTGCATTTTTTAATGTTTATTATGTTAAGAAAATATAAATAAATAGAAGCATAATTTTCTATCTTTTGTAACAAATGAAGTTTTTTATTTCACCCATCCAATGGATGGGTACTCCAGCTAGTTCTTAATAATACATAAGAGACTAGATTAACAATGTAGTGTTGAAAAATGTAATAGGCCTAATACTAATGTCTTATGACAAGTACAATTGTAATCATTCTTCACTAGCTTGTAAAAGGCATACACACCATGTTTAGATTTGGAAGTTTTGCCAAATATTCATATATGTTATAGCTAAAAAATGTTTTTTGAAACTAATTATCACATCACAGTGAATTCTATACTTGAAACTTATAAGAATGGGAAAATTTGGCTAGGGAAGAAGACTAACAA
>NW_013707022.1:0-472 GCF_000517525.1 Limulus polyphemus | reverse complement strand
GGAGTCTTAGTTTTGAAGAAAACACCTGAGAATTGAAATTTTAGTTCGTTATTCCAGTGAAGAACGCCACTGAGAAAAAAGTATCTTTAAAAATCAAAACAAACAGTGTTTTTTTTTAGTTGTGTATATTTCGTAGTTAAATTAACCTAGAATAGTCGTTGTTTTTTCAACACATCTCAAATTTGCAATTTGAGATAAAACAATTCTCAAGAATCGAAAAATGTGCTTTTTTGTTGCTTCCCGTCAATAGCTTCAACAGATCATTGTTGTGTTTCTTGATAAATTTGTTAATTATTTCATAACCAAAGTTATGAAAAATTTAAAAAGCCACTCTTCAAAGTGCAATCAATTTATATCTTAGCCGTCTTAAATTATTAACTTAGTTTTTGAATATTTTTTGTTGTATTATTGAACTCGTTAACTTTTATGTACTTTTTTTCTCGCGTTATAGAAAATTTATTTGCATATCCAA
>NW_013707021.1:0-472 GCF_000517525.1 Limulus polyphemus | reverse complement strand
TTATTAGTGTTTATTTGTTTACAGTCCTTGAATTGGTCTGTACTGTTCTATACTGGGTTATTAGTGTTTATTTGTTTACAGTCCTTGAATTGGTCTGTACTGTTATATCCTGGGTTATTAGTGTTTATTTGTTTACAATCGTTGAATTGGTCTGTACTGTTCTATACTGGGTTATTAGTGCTGGTTTTGTGTTTGTTTAGTATGCTGAGATAGAACTCTACAATGACAAGTATGCTGAGACAGGACTCTACAATGACAAGTATGCTGAGACAGGACTCTACAGTGACAAGTATACTGAGACATTATTCTACAGTGACAAGTATGCTGAGACAGGACTCTAAAATGACAAGTATGCTGAGATAGGACTACAGTGATAAGTATGCTGAGACAGGACTCTAGAGTGACAAGTATGCTGAGACAGGACTCTAGAGTGACAAGTATGCTGAGACAGGACTCTAGAGTGACAAGTATG
>NW_013707020.1:0-472 GCF_000517525.1 Limulus polyphemus | reverse complement strand
CCCCATCGGTAGGTCAGTGGTAACTTTAGGGACTTACAACGCTAAAATCCAGAGTTCGATTCCTCGCGGCTTACGGATCGCAGATAGTCCATTGTGTAGCTTTCAGATAAAAGAAGGTTCTATTGTTTTCTGTTGCGCGTCTTTTATCATCTGAAGATTCGCAGTTGTCGAGAACTTCGTATTAAGAGGAGTTGATTCTGTTTACGTTCTCTGTGATTAATTTAAAATGTAAACAATCTATATTTGTAACTCAAAATTGGTATCGATTATGTCTAGACAGCCGTTGTGTAGCTTTAAGCGTGTATTTAAAAACAAAAATCGAAGTATAAGAATTGGTCTTTTGATTTAGCAACGATCAATATCCAATAAGAGATGTTTTTATGTTTGTGTATAATTTTACTAAGGATCAATATCCAATAAGAGATGTTTTTATGTTTGTGTATAATATTACCAAGGATCAGTATCCAATAAG
>NW_013707019.1:0-472 GCF_000517525.1 Limulus polyphemus | reverse complement strand
CTTCTGAAATGTCACTAGTACTTTCACTCTGGTGTGTTTTACAATGTTTCTCTTACTGTCGTAGTTTATGGAAAGTCTGTTGTAGTGATGATAAAAAGTTTAATTCAGTTTGTTCTTGCAATTTTCTTGGAGTAGCATAATTAGGTGTTATACTGAGTAAAGTATTGGTTGCATCATCTGAGTTAATGCCGTCTTCAATAGTAGTTTCTTTCCTTAGGAATCCCAGAGTCTTCAGAGTTAACTACATTAACATCAACTAACAAGTACTTGTTGACTAAGATATCAAATTTACGTTTCAGGATTTTTTTCTCTTTCACGTTTCTCTAATGAAATAATTAAAATGCATTGTTCCTTGGTCCAGTTTTTAAAATCAACTTGATACATGTTTTCAATTAAATTGAAATTTCTTTCACAAATTTTCTCGTGTCTATTATTCTTTATGAACATACATCCCCGCCATCTCAGCTTTTCT
>NW_013707018.1:0-472 GCF_000517525.1 Limulus polyphemus | reverse complement strand
TTTACTGGAGCTATCCTTGTCCTTGGTTACTTATTGGAGCTATGCTAGTCCTAGGTTACTTACTGCAGCTATGCTTGTCCTAGATTACATACTGGAGCTATGCTAGTCCTAGGTAACTTACTGGAGCTATGCTAGTCCTAGGTTACTTACTAGAGCTATGCTAGTCCTAGGTTACTTTTACTGGAGCTATGCTAGTCCTAGGGTTACTTACTAGGAGCCTATGCTAGTCCTAGGTTACTTACTGGAGCTATGCAAAGTCCTAGGCTACTTACTAGAGCTATGCTAGTCCTAGGTAATTTACAGGAGCTATGCTAGTCCTAGGTAATTTACAGAAGCTATGCTAGTCCTAGGTTACTTACTGCAGCTATGCTAGTCCTTTCGTTACTTACTGGAGCTATGCTTGTCCTAGGTTACTTACTGGAGCTATCCTTGTCCTAGGTAATTTACAGGAGCTATGCTAGTCCTAGGTTAC
>NW_013707017.1:0-472 GCF_000517525.1 Limulus polyphemus | reverse complement strand
TTTATAAATATTGATAAAAAAATAATGAACAAATTATTTTACTGTACCAAACAAAATGTGTAGAATATATTGGTAAAAACAGAAGTAAAGTAGGAAATATAAGTTATATATATATATTTATATTTAGACAAAGTATAAATCCGATATTTATGTGCGAAATACATTTTACACCAGGCCTTTCAAGATATCACGAATAAACAATAAATTAAATTATAAAAGCTCTGGAAAATAAATTGGAACCCAACCTGACAACAGACTCGAAAGAAATATGGAAATGGTACAGCCATCAATATATTAGAAAATACTGAAAAATACAAAGTTGGCCAATACATAATTGAATTTAATGCTAAAGTAGAAGTGTTTATAACTTTCAACGCAAAGAAGCTGAATGAAGCATGATACACATATAAGAAAAGTTGCAAGTATAGTTATTAAATAAGTTTGTTTGTTTTTTAATTTCGCGCAAAGCTAC
>NW_013707016.1:0-472 GCF_000517525.1 Limulus polyphemus | reverse complement strand
AAACATAAATACACGTTTCTAGACAGAGTAGGTAGATAGACAGACATACAGACATTATATGTGGATGGTGAGACTGGTAGACAATAGATATATCGTGAAGTATACAAACATAAATACACGTTTCTAGACAGAGTAGGTAGATAGACAGACATTATAGTAAATGGAGAGATTGATAGACAATAGATATATCGTGAGTATACAAACATAAATACACGTTTCTAGACAGAGTAGGTAGATAGACAGACATACAGACATTATATGTGGATGGTGAGACTGGTAGACAATAGATATATCGTGAGTATACAAACACTAACTACACGTTTCTAGACAGAGTAGGTAGATAGACAGACATACAGACATTATATGTGGATGGTGAGACTGGTAGACAATAGATATATCGTGAGTATACAAACATAAATACACGTTTCTAGACAGAGTAGGTAGATAGACAGACATTATTGTAAATGGTGAG
>NW_013707015.1:0-472 GCF_000517525.1 Limulus polyphemus | reverse complement strand
CGCTCGGGTAATAAAGTTTTTATCATTTTGTAATGAATATGTTGGTATTCTTATCAATTTTTACTTACATATAACTTTCGTAATACTGTATGAACGCTGATACTATGTTAAATCTGGGTGTAAAAAGTTTTAAATTGTGTATAAAATCGTACATAGTGGATTACTCAGTATTAATTTACTTGTTTATTACATTAAATGGTGGTTTCCTACGATACTTATAAAATGTTGTGCAGATCAGTAAATAGTTAATCTTACCATCTTGACAAAACTACTTGAGGTATGTTTATGATAAAATTAAAAAAAGTGGAAAATCTGGATTTTGGCCATGGAAAACGTAAGACACGTAGTGGACTACTAAATTCCACAGCCAATTTATTATTCAAGTACAGGTAAGTCTGACGGCCTCCAGTATGGGGCACCTATTGCCAAGTTCGTAGGGGTGACTGATAATGTGTTGGAAAGTGTGATTCAG
>NW_013707014.1:0-472 GCF_000517525.1 Limulus polyphemus | reverse complement strand
GTAACTTATTTACAGGTTTTATAGAGATAAAAAGTATGCATAAGAATAATGAATGTCATCAAAAGGCAGCTAAGTTCAGTTAAGCCTTAATCTATCATGAACTTCATGTATATACAAGCAATTTGAGGGGGTAATCTTGGACCAGAATATAAAGTTAATGAATTATAGGCCTAGTTATGATGATGTAGTCATGTAATTCCTTAATAATGTGTTAAATTATAAAATAAATATTTTAATAATCATAATATGGGACCTACTTTTCCTATCTTTATTAGTAGTGTTCAGAATAATTATTACTTATTTCTAGAGCTTCACAAACTGAATAACAAAGTATCTATAATTATCTGTTTTCTGTTCTTGTACTGGTAAAGGGTGTTTGTGTCCAGATATCCTGAATATTTGTGAAGATTGTGGTAAAATATGCAAAATTAGGTTCGAGGGTTAACCTTATAACTTATGTTAACCTTATAAC
>NW_013707013.1:0-472 GCF_000517525.1 Limulus polyphemus | reverse complement strand
ATCACGGTGAACATGTTAGTAAATGACTAGATATGTTGGTTAGTGGGTAGATATTAGATCATCACGGTGAACATGTTAATATGTTAGTAAATTTGGGTTGTTAACTAGGAGTTTTGTCTCTTTGATTCCTAGTTGATAGATAATTTAGATAAAGTTGTACGCCCCCCCCCCCCCCACCTGTGGCTTATAGGTTAAAAAATCGGGTCTGGATACCCGCAGGCGGGCTGAGCACAGATATCCTATTGTGTAGCTTTGTTCTTATCAATAAACAAATACAACTGTTGTATAGTTAAATGTTTGAGGTACTAAATAGGTGGAGGTTTTTAATAGGTTCTTAAATAGGGGTAGACTAATAAATTAAAATATAGTTTTCATTGTTGTTATATAAGTAAAATGTACGTCGAACCTCATGATTGTTTGCATCGAAAGTGACCAACGTTTCACTTCTACGGCGTCATCACGACTCAGTATT
>NW_013707012.1:0-472 GCF_000517525.1 Limulus polyphemus | reverse complement strand
GCGCTATCGGGGAGGGCAGGGGCCGCCCCTCCGAGGTAATGCCATCGATTACCCTAATTTTAGATTTATTTGAGATCTGGCCCCATTTTATGTTTCATCTCTCTCACCCCCACCCCCACCCCCCTCCCATTAAGTTCGTCCTTACTATCTGCCTATCTTCGGATTTACGAAGCTCAAATCAGAGGTTCGATTCCCCTCGATGGGCACAGCAGATAGCCCAATGTGGCTTTGCTGTAAAAAAGCCCACAGTAACCTATCTTAGACAGGGACGTGTAGCGAAGGGGGTTTGGGATGTCACGCACACACACAGACCGCTTCCTCTGATATCCCATTTGTCAATCCAAATCCAATATTCTTTGATTTCCGTCGGCAGAATTCTTATTCGTCTTTTTTTTGGGGGGGGGGATCTCGAGAGAAAAATAAATAATTTCTTACTGCGGCAACTTTGCCGAGATAAAGTCGGCAAATGTTT
>NW_013707011.1:0-472 GCF_000517525.1 Limulus polyphemus | reverse complement strand
CCTTCCAACACCTTGAGAATTACGTATCACATCTTACTATGGAAGACTCCTCAGAATATCTAGCAACACCTTGAGGATTACGTATCACATCTTACTATGGAAGACTCCTCAAATTACCTTCCAGCACCTTGGGGATTACGTATCACATCTTACTCTGGAAGACTCCTCAGAATACCTTCCAACACCTTGAGGATTACGTATCACATCTTACTATGGAAGACTCCTCAGAATACCTTCCAGCACCTTGAGGATTACTTATCACATCTTACTATGGAAGACTCCTCAGAATATCTTGCAACACCTTGATGATTACGTATCACATCTTACTATGGTTGTTAATATGGCAAAAGGGAGCCCAGTCCGTTATTAGGTATAGTTCCTAATAAAGTTAGGTAGCCCAGTCCGTTATTAGGTATAATTCCTAATAAAGTTAGGTAGCCCAGTCCGTTATTAGGTATAGTTCCTAATAAAG